>NC_087068.1:41324498-41449584 GCF_963678635.1 Symsagittifera roscoffensis
CCCGAGCAAAGACAGTCACAGGATATTAATTTACAGCAACATTTTCCGAAAAGAAAGTACATTGTTCACAAGTTTCCAACGGAAATAAAAACCGACTTGACCACGAATCATTTTACCAGAGTAATATAGAAAGACTTTTACATCTAAACCCCGACGATTGTAAAAACGAATTACTCAGACTAAATCTAACAAGAAACAAAAAATCAGAAATAAAAACTGTAATTTTTCAAGTCTTCGCCGATTCTGTACATCAAGCCGAACTCGAACGATATCAAGGACATGTAAAACTAGACGAAAAATATCCATATAATGGCGCGCACTTATGACATACACGATAAACACTGGATACCACACATCGGATTAAATAATCCCTCAAACTGCAAAGCATATACAAAAAAGAAAGGATATCAAGAAATACTGTTTTTAGACTGGTAAAAAAACTTGAAAAAAAAACAACTCACACGAGATTTAACTGATAACACCATGATCTATCAAGGAATTAGATTACCTTGCAAACACGATCAAGGTTATTGTGACCCTACAACAAGAGACAGCTGGAGAGAACTCAGCAACAGGATCAGTTCCACCCTCCCCAACGGGCTCGCCGACAGGGAGCCCCTTCCCACCATTGAGGAAGAGGTTTGGACCCCACAGAGACGTTGGCGGGTCAACAACACCGTCGGAGGCTTGGGGCGCTCCGAAGAGACAAAACAGAAGGCGATTGAGACGATTCGGAACATCAACGTCACATGGACCATCTACACAGACGGTTCCGCCAAAGATGGGACTAGGGACGGAGGGTCAGCAATGGTTGTTAGGACAGGTGACCATTCGACCCTCAATCCATCTTCTCCGAGACGATTCGCGGCAGGATGCTCACCTCCTCGTTTGACGAAGAGAAAGAGGCACTGGGAGCTGCAGTTAGGTGGTTGGAGGATAACACCCCTAACAACAGTGACAAGGGCCTTATTTGCACTGATAGCCAAGCCCTGACATCGGCTCTGGCAAACGACAGCAGAGAAGTGAGCAACATGACTAGAAAACTTGACACGCTCAACCGCGAGATCATCATTCAGTGGATCCCTAGCCACGTGGGCATTGTAGGGAACGAGAGGGCCGACGCTCTGGCCAATGAAGCCTCTGGGTTGAAGAAGAGAGCAAAACCAACCACCTACAAGAGCGCCGTAGCCACCATCAAACGTACGATTAAAGATCCAAGCCCCTCTCACGCCAGAACAGCTCAAGTCTACCAAAAGCTGTCTAGAGAACGTGACGAAAAGACCATTCTGTCGAGAAGAGACGCAGTCATGCTAGCCAGGCTCCGCTCTGGACACAGCATGCTCGTGGCTGGGTATAGGACCCTGATGAACCCCGCCGAGAGCCCCTCCTGTCCCAGATGCGAGGAGGCCAACGAAACAGTGGAACACTGGCTCCTCGATTGTCCGGGGACGCTAGCGGCCAGACAAGAAATTTTCGGACGCACGACGGTGGAATTGTCAATTCTCACCGAGGACCCAGAAGGAGCGGTCGCGCTGGCGAAGCGAACCCTTGGGAAAACTTCGGCGCACCCACAATGAAAGAAGAAAGAAGAAAGACAAGAACCCAAGCAACAATTGTTTGGTTTCCCGAAGACACAAGTACAACATTTCAACTAGCAAAAATACACGCCCGAATGATAAAATTCCATAAAAAAATACTTTTTTTAATCTATCTCATACGAAAAAGTGAACCCATCTCACAAACGAAGCAATGATTTCAAAAACTTACACAATATAGAAAATAAATTAACACGTTTTCAAATCTATCAAGAAACAGAATTTGCATGTAAATACAAAAACCCACTCTACAAAACACAATATTCAGAAATACTTGTCGAATACGAAAAAAGTTTCGAGATGACCACTGGAAAAACAAACATTGACCCTTACGCAACAAGTCACCCTATGAACGAAGGCACATCATACATCCCAGTGAACTTCTATTAAAGTAATAATCAACCTGGTGGAAAACTAATACCATCCGATAGTAAAAGTACACGTTTACAAGAATTATCACTAATGAACAACACCTACTTTGGTAAAATACAATATGACATTCACTTAGATATGAAATTAGACTACACAATTAGTAGAAATTTCTAAGAAATGTCACTTTCTGACTTAGAAACACTTAATCAACTTTGCGAATTAGAAAGAACACAAATCTTACAATCACTCGCATTAGCAGTTTTAAAAATACCCTACGCAGGATATTTATTACCAGGAAATAGATCAAACTTTTTTGATTACGAGGGAAACATTTTATGATTTTATACTTGCACCAAAAAAGTATCACCATTATATGTTTTTGAAGATAAACGTTGTTATAAAAGAATCCCCATATTCTACAAAAACAAAGTACTTTTTGTCGACACACTTTCACGACGAACATATTTGTGGGATACCGCAGTCCCATGTGGATCAGAAAATAGTCACAATGCCGTACAATTATACCCTGACGAAGATAAACACTACCTACTTACACCATACCCTACATTAATGCAACCACTGAAAAAGTTTTCACCAGAAAGTATACGAGCTATCGCTCGCAACCCAAATATTGATTTGCAATCAATTGGAATATATTCTAAATCTGATATACAACATCACATTAGAACAAAGCAATTTCAATAATTACTAACACAAATCAGAAAATAGTCACAATGTCGTACAATTAAACCCTGACGAAGATAAATACTACCTACCTACACCATACCCTACATTAATGCAACCTCTGAAAAAGTTTTCACCAGAAAGTATCCGAGCTATCGCTCGCAACCCAAATATTGATTTGCAATCAATTGAAAATATTCTAAATCTGATATACAACATCACATTTAAAACAAAGCAATTTCAAGAATTACTAACACAAATGGACACAAAACAACGACAATCAATCGACCAGAATTTAACAAAACTTGCCGAAACTGCAGGATTTGCAGATATTTATACAAAGACTACAGCGGATATTTTAAGGATATTAAAGATTACATATATTTAAACGGTGAAAAATACCGACCACAAGATATTTCACCTATAATTCTTGCTTTCTAGGATGGCCCTATTACATCTTAGAAAGACTAACTATCTTATACGCTATGTTTAATTTTATAGGGTTTCTTTTCTCACTGTTAAACCGCCAAGCAAGTGTAGCACGTATAATATTCGCAGGATTTTTTGGAATATTTTAATCATCAATTAATGAAATACTTTTAGATGCACAAATAAAAGAATATAATACAAAAGTTTCCACAAGACCAAACACATATGACGAAGAACAAAATAATGCAGATACAGCACCAACAGCAAAACAGATACCAATCCCACCACAAAACCATCCATTATCATTAGTTCCCCGAAATTTTCGAAATTTAGCAATCACAAATAATCCAAATTTCAGACCAAATACAACACAAAGTCCCATTCAACACATAATGACACATCATTCACAAATTGATAATACATATAAACAAACTATCGAACAAACCCATACCACCACTTTTCAGTCTCAAAACAATTATTTTTTTTAGCCCACGATGAGCCGACAAAATGGATCCCTCCATCGCTCAAATTCCTACCCTGCCAACCTCTAAACCCAAATCCCAATTATCCCACTTTTTGTTTTCCCGCCATCCGATTCTCCAGTTAATAATATACCATCAAGCACGAATTCAGATACTAACTCAGATATTTCAGTTTTTCATACCATCTCACAATTTAACAACTCCGATATAGAAACTCCCGACGAATTCGCAGACTCCGAACCATCTCCCTCTACCTATACCCAGACCAACTATTCAGCTTTTTCAAAACCCCCCTTTCGACCCATCCAAACCAGTCAATCACTCCCCACCCTTTCCACTCATTCTTACGCTTCCCAGTTTACCCCAACCTATTCTCCCTTCAATTCCGACAGATCAAATAATAACTCCACAGATAATATTCAAATTTCCGAAGAACTTGACAACTTTATTACACTGCAACAATAATTAACATACCCCCCACTCTTACGATACATGAACTATCATCAACAGTAACGTCATCAAATCCACCAACACCTACACCACTCTCAGATTACACTCCATCATTAGCTCAATCATCCACATCCACCGAAACATCTACCAGCACTAACCGAGCTTACCGCACTATTAAACGAAAATTCCCAAATCACCCATTTACAACCAAACCCGGAACAGACAGCAAACATATCAACCACCCAGAACACACAAATACAAAAAACTTCCTTCAAATAACCCTACCCTCATTTCCACAATATATCTTAAATACTTCTACCACTACTAATGAAACACAAATTTTTGTTGATGAGCACGTTTTAAGGCTAACACTTCATTGGACAGCGTATTACAATTATACTAACCCCCTTTGTCTACCACTCACTAATACTAATGAAAATATCGAAAGAAACAAAAATGTACTATATAGACCCACCACATCACTAACACCTCGACAATTTACATACGGTGGATATAAAAAATTACTAAAAACATTTACAGCAACCCCGAGCTAACGATTACTCAATTGAATACTATGATCATAATATCATCCGCCCTAACCAAGATCAGTTTTTAGACGAAGATCGCTTTGCAAACGCGCAACTGACCGAAATTTTTTTTTATTAAAAAACCATACTTATTTACACTTAATATTTGATAAAAAGCACGATCATATAATTTCAGAAGCACTAGTTGACATACAAGCATATGAAAGCTTCTATGATAATTTTCAGTTATTTTCACTAAATTTTCATTTTCTTTCACCACAGGAACGCTATTTGCACTGTTCCCACGATATAATGTTACGCACTAAACAAAAGCACACTTACACATATAATCGTTTTATACAAAAACATTTTGATTTACACACACCATCACGACAACCCCACCATCGTTTTTAGTTTATTAACTCGAAATACACGTCACCTTTTTTTCTTAATTTTACATACTGCATTGAAAATACTAACTCCACGGCATCCTCCGCAACTACGACCCAGTCACCCAAAAGTATATATTCTGTCCCATCACGAAGACGTTCAATGATGAATAATCAAGACCCTTCATTATTCCGCATGAATTCATACAACCTATTGAAATCCGCATCCTAGAGTTTATTCATAATATTAAATATAATCATAAAATTTACAACCTAATCCAAAACACACCTCATGAATTCGCAGTAGGCATCGAAGAACTAAACACCATCAACGCACTCCAATTGCTTTGGCCACTGCTGCAAGCTAAAAATGTCATATGCATACTAGCCAAGTTATTAACAATATCAGACTTGATTCACGAAATCTTTCCACATGGCTTTTTCCCATTTGAATAAGGTAAATATGAATTAAAATAAATTTAACTAATATTTTCAAAATGGTACTAACCATTTTCTATCAATGTTTAATTTATTTTTTAATTTATGTTTAATTTATTTCTATCAATGTTTAATCACAATCATCTACAAAACAGAAAAAAGACAAATAAAAATACAAACTTGTTAGTTTATAATACAACTCAAGTAAAATTCTTTTGCTAAAACTCTTTTGCTACGACTAAATCTTTCGCACTAAATAATGTAGTAAAATTCATACCCAATGTAGTAATTTCATTTATAAATTATTTCCCTAAGAAGCAGTAAAACTAAATACGATGAAAATTTATAATTTTGAAATTCCCCAAAAGCAGTAAAATTCAAATTCCAAGCTAAAAATTCATAAAAATGAGAAAGCAGTACTAACCTTTTCAATATTTTCTTTCATTCGCACAAGAATTCTATCCACACTCGCACAGCTCGCCCACGAAGAATTGTTTAAAATACTGATTTTATGTTTCAAGTTTTCACTAACAACAACTCAAACAAGCAATAACAAGTTTTCAACTTTTTTTTAACCCGGTTGGAAAAAAATTATATACTAAACCAAATTAACCAACGCAGCTTACTAAACACCACAAGTCGTAAAATAACAGCAAGACTAAGAAAAGAAAACCAACGGTACCCATACCGGATTAACCCAGCTTAAAACTGGATAATTTATTCTTTTGAAGACTATTATAAAGTCTAAGAAAAAAATAATGAAACACAAAAAAGTCGTAAGACAAACCCAAACCAAAAATAATTTGATTTTTGAAAAAGGACACAACCAAAGTAACATAAGAAACACCAGAAAAAACCAACATTTAATGTTATTACATAACAGGACCTCTCGAAGAAACAGCATGAAATCATACTCCCACTCCTGGCCTAACCCACCAGAGAAGGACGTCCTGAGCATGCTTATAGCCGGCCTAACCCATCGCGCTACACCCACGCTTTGTGACCACACTTCAATTTTTAATAAGAGAACTAAAATAAAAACGCTTTTGTGAAAACAACTAATTAAGATGATGACTAAAAACTAAATTAACAAAAGTTTATATAATGTAAATCATAATATGCAGTATATAGATCATACACAACAACAAAGACAAACATCTAAAGGCTAGACGATCCCATCACACTCGAACAAAAGAATGGCTAAACACAACCGACATGCCGTCCACACTCACGACTCGAAGAATTTAGATTACTACTTGACTTCGCAGAAAAAGACTTCATTGAACCAGACCAATGACCACCTCGATGTCCAAGTATACGTACAGATCCAAGTTACAACAGATCCGAGTTACGAGAAACCGGATAAGAAAATGATAATCGCCAAATGTCAACGTTAATCATCCATCCTTCAATTACAGAAAGAAAGATAAAACTAAAAAAACTCTGTAAACCACGGATGGGTGGAACCTGATCTAAACTACATTTTATTGTTGGATATAAATTAGATATTTTATCACTATAAAATATTTAATACTAACCAATCATAATCCATTTAACTAACAACCCTCTTTTTTGTAAGTGCTGAAATTACTTGTAATTTCAGTACCAGAGAGATTTGAAATTAACTTAGAAATTAGTTACCTCTTCAAGAGAACTTCAGCAGCCGCAATAAAACCACTATACTCTAGATCTTTTGAGCCTAGCAGAGACTATATAAATACCCTGAGACTAGTAGATATAAGAGTAAGATTAGGATCGGTATTAGACTGAGAAGTTGCACGAATCTATCCGGCCGAAAATAAGATAGCGTGACGAGCAGACGGTGTACCCTATCCGAAAATACTCATAACAGTTATACACATAACATACAAACTCACCATACCAAAGAAGATCTCACACACAACTTCCTTTTCAAATTAAAGTTTTGAAGTGAGAAATTAAAAAACGTAGTTCTTTCTTGCTTACGCTGCTGTTCCAAAAAAAATCCGTGTTAGTGTTCCATGAATGACAGTTATCTCTAGCTCTATTTAAGCCTACTCAACTCTACCTAACCTAGATAAAGTTTAAAATAACTGGTTATTGACGATTTGAAATGAAACATATTGTCATTTAATTTGAAGCAATTAAATTAGTCGGTTATAACCAATTGTACTGAATTACAACTATACATTTTTTTCCTAAAAGCAATCTAACACTTCAGAACGCCTTAAAATAAATGATTTGATGTCGTATCCAGAATGTGTTTGTTGAAAAGTTTGACCTGAAAAATAGTTTCTTCAAAAAACATTCTAAAACCTTCATACAACATCAAGCTTAGCCTATTTTTTTTGTAAGTTAGAGTAAAATTATTCTATTTTTTTTTGAAACTCTTTGACCCGCGTCTCCCAATCTCTGTCTCTGACTCCTTTCTGTTTTCTTTCTTATTACGAAATTTGAAAAACGTCTTATTCACGTGACTTTTTTTGGTCTAATCGAAACTATAGAACTCGCAGACAATAACATTTGCATCAAATTACTTTCGTTTTTCTGCACTTCAAGAAATTGCTTTTAAAGCCGTTCGAGTATCAATTATGAATGAGTTAGCGTTTGAATTGGCATCATTTGCGTAACTTTACGATTCTATTGGCTCCAGCTAACATCTTCAGCGCCCTCAAAGAGAAAAACGGGTACAAGTTTTATTGATGGGCCTAGTATAATCGCCGGTTGACAAAACTAAACGCATATCATTGACCGACAGCAAAAGATCTGAGCTACAAGTTTAAATTTTTCAAAAACGAAGAGCTTACCAAATTTTACCGGGTCTGGAAATGCCAGTTTTCACCATAACCACTACGTTGTGCATCGTAGTGAACTCTTTCTCGAATTAGCGGAGAAAGAATTGTTCAGGCTTCGAAATATTTTAAGCAGTATTTCGAATTGTTCAGTATGGCAACTCAGCTGTTTTGTACAATTTCACGCTTCTTGAAAAACTTAAAAATGGTTATTAAGAGCTTTTCAAAATAAAAAATTTGAGGTTTTCATAGAGTGTAACTCTGATCATTTGCTCTTGATCTATCAAAAACGATTTGATTAAAACCCAGCTAGTGTTGTTTAAAATCATAATTGAAAACAAGCATTTTGGAAAATGAAACTTGAACTTGCGCTCAAAATTTCCATGAGTGAAAAGTATCCACGAATATTTTCTTCAATCATTAAAAAAAACCTTCAATTGTTATTCGATGTTGAAGAGCAGAGAACCATTTCGCAGAGAAAATAACTTGTTTTTACATTTTTTGTCGAGTTTTTCCCCTCACATGCAGTTTCTAATTCAATGGAATATTTACAAAACCAAGGCCAAATAAGTATTCTTTTGTCTTATAAACTCTACGGATTCAAATTATAAGTGTAACGAGTGGTTTTACGAAGTTGATTATGAAGACCAAATATGTTTGTCGTGGCCGTATTAGTCTCTATGTAAATTGTCGTATCCAGAATGTGTTTGTTGAAAAGTTTGACCTGAAAAATAGTTTTTTCAAAAAACATTCTAAAACCTTCATACAACATCAAGCTTAGCCTATTTTTTTTGTAAGTTAGAGTAAAATTATTCTATTTTTTTTTTGAAACTCTTTGACCCGCGTCTCCCAATCTCTGTCTCTGACTCCTTTCTGTTTTCTTTCTTATTACGAAATTTGAAAAACGTCTTATTCACGTGACTTTTTTTACATTTTTTGTCGAGTTGTTCCCTCACATGCAGTTTCTAATTCAATGGAATATTTACGAAACCAAGGCCAAATAAGTATTCTTTTGTCTTATAAACTCTACGGATTCAAATTATAAGTGTAACGAGTGGTTTTACGAAGTTGATTATGAAGACCAAATATGTTTGTCGTGGCCGTATTAGTCTCTATGTAAATTGTCATAACAATCGGACAAGGTGGTCAACAAATTTACTTGTAAAAATTTGCAGGTGGGGGGAAGTTAAAAGAGCCGGTGTTTTTTTTCCTTTCCCGCCTACAAATTTTCGAAGATAAAATTTTCGTTTTTTTCTGCCGATTACTATGAAAAACGACATGCGGACTAATCAGGCTATCACAAAATTTATTCCGGCCTTTTTTAAAACTTATTTATATTTTATAAAAACAGGAAACAGAAGCGGTTTAATTCAAGAGAATCAATAAACGGCGAATTTTAGTAATTTTTATTGCACGGAATTAGCAACAACATTACACGTATCAAGTTAAAAAGTGGGCTTTTTCATGCCCTGATTTGTGTGATTTATGTGTTTTTTCACAATGAGTTCATACTTAGTTCACGCAGTTTAATTAACAGAAACTCAATTGCCTACCAATTTTGAACCGACTAAAATAATAGCATTTTATGTTCTGTTAGGTTCGGCTCGAATAGGATTCTCAAATGAAACGACTTAGGTGAGAATCGAACCCACGCCGAACTCCCCGGAACGCACTATGTATACGCTGAGCTATATAGCTGGTATTGCTACGCAACTATACTGACTTTGTACTATACTTTCAACTTTAATGCTATGTAGCATTAACATTCTCCACCCCCGAAGGAGCGAGAGCCGGAACGAGCTTAACGAGCGGCCGAGTGTGGTTTCCGGAAACGGTCCTTAGGTTGGCGGAGCGGGCGGTGTTGTCTTTGTCGTAGTTTAGCGACATTATGCGTGCTAATGGGTAGTGGCCCCTAGGGCTAGTGGATTCAACTAACCACACCATATCTCACGTTTTCAAAGAGTATTCGGGAGGAGCATGCCACTTAAATCTTTTATTGAGTGTAGGGACGTACTCACTTAACCATCGCTGCCAAATTGCGTTTGCGTACGACTGCGCACGGGCATAGCGTTTTAAGTGAGATTAGTTTTTATTCGACCTTAGAGACGGAAACGTTAGACTGTGCTGACCTAAGAGGAAATGATTCGGCGTCAAAGCCTCAAGACTATCGGGGTCGTCAGAAACGGGAGTGAGTGGACGGGCGTTTAGTGAACCTTCAACTAGGCACATGGTTGTGTTCAAAATCTCCTCTGAGGTTGCATAAAACACACGCTTACAGATGCGCACCATTCGCTCCCATGCTCCACCTTGATGTGGTGCACTTGGTGGATTATACTTCCACTTAAAGTTTTTGTGTACGAGCGACAGTGGAGCTTCTGCGTTTCATTTTTAGATGCCTAGAAGAAGCTCTTTTTTGGCTCCTACAAAGTTTTTTCCGTTGTCCGACCAAATTATTGAGGGTGTTCCTCGCCTAGAAATAAAGCGCTCGATAGCCATCACACATGAACTTGTGTTCATGGATGGAACCAACTCAATGTGAATCAAAGATCGACGAATGGTTACATGAAATGGTCTAAAATAATGGACGCCGCAGTTCGAGAACGGTGGCTGGCGGTAACCTAGACGCTCCGCGGGAAGGTCAGACATCATTAGAGTAACGGTTTTTGCTTTTCGCTTTCTACAGCACACGCAATGTGTTTAAATTTTTCTTGATGCAGATCTTAAGCGTAGTACGACAAATTGCTGATGAATGACGGAACGAAGGTAGTCGACTGACTGATGTTCGTGCTTAATGTGATAAAAACGGAGAAACAATCGGATTAGGCGATGGCGGCTATCCAAAATTATTGGATGGCGAGTTTCGAATGCGGTTGCAGAGAGACGTTGGATACGGCCGGTAGATCGAGTTAAACCGTTCGGCCCGATAAAAGGCGAATATGATGATATACAGCTCGATATTTTAACATATTTTTTATCTGCTAATTGTTTACTTTCAGCTGGGAATGACTCTAACTGCGAAAATTGCAAAAGTTTTTCCTCTGAAATGACAAGTTCTGCTGGATCAATTATAGCCTTATCTGGTGATCTGAAATGTCTATGCTTAAGTGAGAGTCTGAACATATATGCGACCAAACGCTTTATCTTGGAGAACGAGCTATACTCTTCCCAAGGGAAGGCAAAGTCAGTCGAAACTGCAGTGCGCGGAAAATTGGAAGAGACCTCTAAACCCTCATTTAGATCGTAGACCGGACCATCCAGGCGAATTTTGTCAGTAACTTCTCTAATTGGATTGAAAGTTCAATCAGAAGTTTTCAAAAAGGAAGGGCCGTTTGCCCAACTGCTTTGCTTGAGGGAGTCAGCAGTAATACCTCTAGTTCCGGTGTCAGTGCGGTTGTCTCCACTCAAAACATGGAACCATTGGTCAATTAATGTTGACTCCAGAGTCTCGGCTACTCGGTTGGCTACAAAGACGGGCTGCTTGCTTGTCGAGTTCAACCACTGAAGGACTGTTGTGCTGTCAGTCCACATGAACACTTTGGAAACATTCAGTGTCAGAGCTTTCTCGATATAATCTTTTAGGCGACTAGCAAGAAGCGCAGCCTGAAGCTCCAACTTCGGAATTGATAGCATCTTCATCGGGGCTACTCTTGCTTTACCGAAGACAAACGCTAGTTGACATTTGGAATAGGCGTTTTTCTGAGCTCGAAGGAATGCTACAGAACAGAAAACGTCCAATGAGCTATCACCGAACATGTGCAGCTCAACCTCATCTACTGGGAAGTCAAAATAGCAAAGAGGTATTTTGAGCTGCCCCAAAACTGGCAAGCCAGAGTGCCATTCAGTGAATCTGCGCCACAACTCAATTGGCAGTGGGTCGTCCCACTGTTGGCCACTCAATCTCCAGATATCTTTCAGTAGCAAACGTGCGCGTACGGTATACGGGACGACAAGACCGATGGGGTCAAACACGGAGGACACAAAACTAAGGACCGATTGCTGCGTAACAGAGTCTTTGAGTTCGCGGTTGACTCCTCTGTTTACAACCAACGTATCGGTGACGTGATCCCATTTGAGACCGAGAACATGCAATGCAGTTTCTAGATTAATCGCAGCGGTAATAATTTCCTTACTGTTGTTAGCGCTGGTCTTAGGGGGATTTAGTTTCGAAGACAAATTGGGAACGTTGCTAATAAATTTTGTAAGATTAAACCCACCCAACTTAAGCAGTTCAACTAAACTGCGACTTAACATTAAAGCAGTTTCTGGGTTTTTCACAGACCCAAGGTAGTCATCCATGTAAAAATTGTTTAGCACGGCGTAAGCGGCATCGGGTAACGATCTTGGTTATCGACGGCTTTTCGGCGAAGAGCTTAGTTAGCACTTGTCGGAGAATCTTTCGCTCCAAATATATGCCTTGTATATTGAAATACACTCACATCTGATGTGGGGTCCTCCCGCCACAAAAAACGCAAGGAACGTTGATCGCTTTCTATTAAGCCGACCTGCATAAACATGCCTTCGATAACTGCGGAAATTGCGTATCTGTGCTCTCGGAAGCGCATTGAAACGAATAAAATGTTCTGAAGCAGATCGGGGCCGACGAGAATGGAGTTATTCAATGAATTGCCGTGAAACCTAGAAGCACCGTTTAAAACGCGCCGATTTGCCCGGTTTGCCCGGTTTGTTCGGATTTAAAACTGGGTGGTGCGGTACGTACCATTCTCGGTCTGAACGGTTTTTTGAGTCGTGATGGCTTCCGGGACTACGTAACCCTTCTCGACATCACTTCGGATATCTGATGCGTATTGAGTTTTCAGGTTAAAATCTTTCTCTAGACGCTGTTCAAGAGACTTAAACTGGACCAAGCGTAAAAGTTATCGGGAAGATGAATGTTGTCATCAGCCCAGAGCATTCCGACAACATAACGGCTGCCATCAAGAATCGTGGTAGAGTCAAGAATTTTTTGTGCACGTTTATCAGCTGAGGAACGGGGATCAGCTTGTTTAAACGTGCCATACGACTCTAGCTCGTACCATTTCTTCACTTGGTCAGCAAGTGCTACGTCTTCAACATTGCACTTGAAAGTGGTGGCTCGAACACCAATTGGTGGTGGAAGTGGGCCACTGAGAACCCAGCAATGGGCATACGGACAGCGACAGGAGTGTTTTGATTTCGTCCTTGGAAGTATTCGAGAGGCTTGATTGCATGAAAGACATCCTGCCGTAATATCATCTCAACGTCGGAATAGTTGTAGACAATAGGTTTAATTGGCTGCAGATGTGGAAACCTGTCTTGAATGTTAATGTCAATGGTTTCGGAACCAACGCTCAAACTGTCTTTCACAAACGACGTAACCCTAAACGAGTATTCGTGGTGTTCGAATTTGGCAAAATTGGCAAAAACATTCACTTCGACTTGTTGCGTGGGAACAGATTCCGTCGAATTGAAGCCGTTTACCAGATTATCTAGCTTTTGGCCAGTTAAATTTAAACGCTGTGCTAGGCCCGCCGAGACCCATGAGTGGGTACAACAGGAAGCGCCCATCACAAGAGCAGTGGTCAAATCTGTGTGTGAACTTATTTCCAATTGAAGCACAGGAAGGAGTCCCGTTAATTTCTTGTAAGACGGCGAACCGGCTACGTTCGATGACGAAGTTTGCGGCTTATTCCAGTTCGGCGGGGCGGTAATGTTTGAATTTGAATGGCTTGCATTATTGCTGTCGTTTAACTCTTTGTTTGTAGACCTTACGATGAAAACTTTCTCAGCACCATGCAACAAGACATTATGGGTGCTTTCACAACCAGTTTTAGTGCACTTGCGGGCTTTAGGGCTTTTTCGGAACATGTGGTCAGGTTGAAAGCAAGCAAAACACAACCTATTTTGTGCGGAGAATTGAGCTAGTTGAGTTGGGGTCTTTTCCTTAAACACAGAACAACTCCTAAACACAAGAGTTGATGTTTACCCTTGCACTGGAGGCACGGAGCATAAAATGGTTTTTCAACTTTTAAAGCAGCGGCAAAAAATTTTGTAGGTGGTTTATGGAAACCAGTCTTTGGAGTCTCCTCAGGTCGTGACTTATTCTGACTCACACGCATAAGTTCATGTGCCTCAGCCTTGTCGCGGAGCCAATCATTAAAGTCTAAAACGGTTGGCTGTCTCCAACATTTCTTTACACAGTGGAGAGACCAAGACTCTTTCATATTTGGAGGCAATTTTGAAATAACTTGATTCAAAACGGATGTACTCTTCAAGTCGTACTCATATCCTAACGATTTTAAAACAGCGACAAGACTGGATATACAGGAAGCGAAACTGATAATGCTTTCTGAATTGTGCATTTTGAGAGGTGGAAAATTCGAATTTTTTTCAAGATGAGCTGCCACAATCGTCTGTGGCTTCCAAATTTCCTCTCTAGAGTTTTCAAAGCGGCCTTGTAGAATACCTCACTGTAAGCCAATTCGGCAGTTGCATTCTTCGCTTTGCCTGAAACGAGAGTAAAACATCACTTAAAATTTTTGCATCGATTACACTTTTGAACTGACCAAACCATTCAGGCCACTGCAATAGATTTCCGTCGAAAGAAGACAATTTTCATTCAAGCAAGTAACCTTTCTGGCTCAGTGTCACGATTTCAGATAGATCTTGATTTGTGCTTGGCTTACTGTCCGAGGACGTAAATGGGCCATATTGTTTGTTCTCATTTGTATAAAGCGCCATCATCGGTTTTGAATAGATAGCGGCGTCTAAAGCTTTAGGATCACCGTTATAAAAAGTTGTTCCTCCGCTAGAGAACGGTTGAACATTCGATGGCTGTGTGACATAATATGAGTTAGGGGAGAAGGTGACTGTTGGAGGATTGAGAGAACCAACATTAGTTGGTAAAAGCGGTTGGTACACAAAATTTGCGGAATTACTTGGGAAAAAGGTTTGTTAAGCAATGGGCATTGAGCTCGTCGGGATATTAGAATGATGAAAACTACTCTGCATCAAAGGGTTGTAGTTGTATAGGTTGGTCAAAGGTAGCTGTTCCTGTGGCACATACGTACTGTTTACATTTGGATTTGGCAAGCTGACACTTGTATTTGATGTATGAGGGACGTTAACACTCTGTGAGTTTATACATGTGGTTTCGAAATAATTATAAACTAGAGTTATTAATCATCGTCAGATTTCTACTGAAAGGCGGTTCAAAACTTGAAAATGACAAGAACTCGGAAGTTGGTTCCCAATTGACACTTTGGACTGGCGCCACGGGTTGAACTATCACCTGAGTTGGGAATTGAGTGTTCACCCATATTTTTGTCCTGTCTTCCTTCGTTCGGTTCTCCTGAACGGCCATTGCCAATTTCGATCTGCTACGACGAAGTTCACAAATTTCAGAGGCGTCTTCCAGATATTCAGCCTCTTCGATAGTTGCTTCAGCTAGCTTTTGACGGTTTTCCTACAACCACATCAAGATCAAGTTGACACTTCATCGACTGAATCTGGATCTCTTGCTTCTTCAAACGAAGCTTAGCCTCTACTTGGCGTTCAACTTCCTCGCGTCTAATTTTTGCAAGGACTGCCTCTCTTCGACGCTCACTCGAAGTCATTGATGCAATCTTAGAACGCTGTGAAAGGGGTTTCTTGGAACGGACGGATTCGCTTGGCGTTGGGGTTCGTGTAGTTGCTACCTGGTCCTCTTGTTGTTTAATTTGAAAGTAATTTTTAGCTAGACCTAATACATCGTCATTTCTTGCAGTGATAGATCCTAGGTAAAACTGAAGTTGATTTGTTGTTTCAGCAGCGTTGTTGCTGTGCATAGACAAAGATTTAAGCTCATCATTTTTCTCAATAATTTTTTGTAAGCAAATGTTAGATTTTTCTATGTACGTTTCATTTTTAGCTGGTCTATCATTCGCAGTTATATAATCCGTAATTTTGGCATGGTAATCGAAAAGATTTGTTTCCAACTCATTCCTGGCAAAATAAATTTTGTTTAGCTTCTGGCCAAGATCAAGCTCCGTTTTGAAATAATTGTTTTCAAATAAGAGCAAAAAAATAGTGTCGGTTGACGGAATCAAACTAAAGCCAATTCAAGTAGCCGCGTCCTATACCGAACGAGAGGACCCTCGCAAGACCCCTACAATTCTCGTTGCCTACGGAACAGAAGGGCAACAAAATACAAGATTGAAAATAAAGATGAATTTAACTAATGAAAAAAAAATCAAGATTTATAATGCCTAACAAATGTTAAGTATTCTTCGACGGTTGTCATTTGTGAAAGCTTTTGCTTATCTGCTTTTCTTTTCCTTGAACTTGGTCGACGACCTTTAATTTTATTGATAAGTTCGGACAGATTGGGGAAATAACGTCGAATGACTCTCAAATTTTTTGTTTTTAAAAACGCCGGTTTAAAACGCCAGAGGATGAATTAATTTAGGCTTACGAATTAGTTTTTTGTTGCTAGCTTTTATTTTGATATTTCATTTTTTTTGTCACATTAATTGTTAATTTTCCTGTTTCAACCAAACGTCCATAAATATTGGGGTATTTTGACGGTGTACGTAAAAAATGGCTGATATTTTGTTTTTATAATTGTTTAAAATTCTAATCAGACTTTCTGGTGTGAGTTGGTTATCGTTGTTTGATCTATGCTTGCTCAATGAATTATTTATAACATCGTGCCAAATTATAAAATTTTTCTCTATCATACCTTTTGAGGAATTGCTTAAAAGATACTGAACAGTCTTTTGCCGCTTATTTGCATTCAAATTAAAGCCTAAACCTGGAACTGCTTTAAAAGTGTCGTCGAGGCGTTTTTGTAGAGTTAATGGTAATGTATTTACGGAGTGATGGAGAGAACTCGCAGCAATTATGAACACCATTGAGAGTGATAAGCAATACGGTTGTTTTAATGGCAATCAATTCAAGGAGTCTGTTGATGTAAAGTCGTCACATAGAAATGAAAAGAAAAAAATAATTATCACGATAATAACTTTAAGTTTTAAGAACCCTTAGCTGAGGGTTTTGTAAGGTTTTGCTAAGGCTTGGATTCAGTTCTATTTAAATTAACGCACACGGTTTATCTGTTAAACTCAACAACGTTACGGCGAAACGGTATTAGTAACGGTCGAGGCGGTATGCGGCCGAAAACGGGGCGAGCCGCGCAAATTTTAAAAGTTTATCCAACCACTGGAGGAAACCGAGGTAGGACTTCACTCAAAAAACTTGCTCGACACGAATGACGGTATAAACGGTTGAACGGGCGAAACGAAAACGGTGTTTTCCGATTTTGCTCTAAATTCGGGCAAACAAAAATTTTTTCTTTTAGGTGAAAGTTTTGGGAAAAATTGGAATAATTTTTTTTTTCGAGAAATTTTTTTTTTGAAAATTTTTTCACTTTTTTTTGCAAAAATTTTTTGGAAAATTTTCTGGATTTTTTTTTCGCAAAATTTTTTGGGTTCGAGACTATCCTGAGGTAATAGGGTACTGGGTATGAACTAGGATTAGGTATTTGTACGGTCTTAATCGGTTTGCAATTAACAACATCGTATGTAATTTTATAGCTCTCATAATCAAAAAAGTAGCACTTTTTTTGGTTAAAAAACTAGGACAAATTAGAGTCTAAAAGTTAGTTGAAAGCACAGGTTCGATCTTACAAGTTTTTTGCAGGTAGTTCACCGGGTCTGAGTCCAAAAGTACACGAAGATTCCACAAAAAAAACCACTTGCCGCCTTGTGTGATGTCAGCCTCTGGGTTGTCAGCTTTGTTTTGACTAGTGGTGCTTTCCCCGTTTTGACTTGAGGTCAAACGAAATTGTGGGGGGCTCCTTGATTTGCAGTTTTATTGAATGGTTCCAACAGCCATGCTAAAGCGCCCAAACGCCGTGATGCTTCACCGAAGTATAAATTAGTGTATAGTAAATTCCTTGGGTGAAGACAGACTTAGCAGAATTTTGCTTATACGTGGGATTAGAATAAACTTCAAAACTCACAACTTTGGGCTTTCATTGAGATTATCAAAGCAATGATATTCGCTCGATACAAAAACATTTTTGCCTAAAGAAGACTTAGCGAGGTTCGGTAGAAGTAGAAGGCTGAGATAACTCTGAGACAGATAATCTTTTTTTCCAGAGTCGCGTCACCAAAATATTCTGGCCTTTTTTATAACTTTTTCATAGCCTATAAAAACAGGAAACAGAATCGGTTGAATTCAAGAGAATCAATCAACGGCGACTTTTAGTAATTTTTATTGCACGGAATTAGCAACAACATTACACGTATCAAGTTAAAAAGTGGGCTTATTCATGCCCTGATTTGTGTGATTTATGTGTTTTTTTCACAATGAGTTAATACTTAGTTCACGCAGTTTAATTAACAGAACTCAATTGCAAACTAATTGGAACCGATTAAAAAATTAGCATTTTGTGTTCTGTCAGGTTCGGCTCAAATAGCATTCTCAAATGAAACGACTTAGGTGAGAATCGAACCCACGCCGAACTCCCCGGAACGCACTATGTATACGCTGAGCTATATAGCGGGTATTGCTAAGCAACTATACTGGCTTTATACTATACTTTCATACTTTAATGCTATTTAGCATTAACAAAGTTATTTGATCTCGGTAATTAACATTGTAAAACCACTAATAAGACTACCCCAAGGATGCTCGGGCTCTTCTGTAGTCCCTAACTTGTAATTTTTTTTAAAAAAATGTTCTAAAATTGTTCAAATGGCATTTTACTTGTAAGAAATGATGTAAAAATTTCGTTCACATGTTCACGCTAACATGTTTTGATGCAGTTTATAACTGAAAAGTCATTTTGGCTCTTTTACTTTTCCCTCCCTCTCACATCACATAAGCATCCATTTCATTGTGTAACGAGTGATTTTACAAAAACGAGTATGAGGTCAAAGTATGCTTGCTTTGGCTTAACTAGTGCGTATGCCAAATTTTATAACAGTCCGAAAGTGAGAACGAAAAAATTACTTTGAAAAAATTACAGGGGAAGTGGTTATTTTTCTCAGTTTACCATCCTCTTTCATATTCAATTTTGAAAAATTTATTTAACGTTGTCATAATGCAATGAAATTTTGCATTATGACAACGTTTTGCATTATGACAGCGCTTGGCAACTTGGCTCTTTTTGCTTTCCCCCCACCTGCAATTTTTTACTGGTAAACTTACTGTTCACATTGTCCAATCATTATGAAAATTGGGCTCTTTTCCAGTTCCCCCTTCAATTTCAACTTTGAAAAGCTTTTTTAACCTTGTCATAATGCAATGAAATTTGACTTGGTGAACAAATCGATAACAGATTTGTTCTTCATACTTTACAGCGTAACATCATGCATATAACAGTATTAACACGTAAAACAAACACAAAACTTGGAATTTTGAAAGGGAGAACTGGAAAAAGGCCGAGGAAGGAAAAAAGGACCAAGTTAACATCCTCCCCCAAAAGCCATTGGGGGATGTTAAATTGGTTCTAAGCTGGGAATTTTCAGCCACCCAGAATCGAGCATTGTTCATGCAGCGCTTGGCAACTTGGCTCTTTTTGTTTTCCCCCCACCTGCAATTTTTTACTGGTAAACTTACTGGTCACATTGTCCAATCATTATGAAAATTGGGCTCTTTTCCAGTTCCCCCTTCAATTTCAACTTTGAAAAGCTTTTTTAACCTTGTCATAATGCAATGAAATTTGACTTGGTGAACAAATCGATAACAGATTTGTTCTTCATACTTTACAGCGTAACATCATGCATATAGCAGTGTTAACACGTAAAACAAACACAAAACTTGGAATTTTGAAAGGGAGAACTGGAAAAAGGCCGAGGAAGGAAAAAAGGACCAAGTTAACATCCTCCCCCAAAAGCCATTGGGGGATGTTAAATTGGTTCTAAGCTGGGAATTTTCAGCCACCCAGAATCGAGCATTGTTCATGCAGCGCTTGGCAACTTGGCTCTTTTTGCTTTCCCCCCACCTGCAATTTTTTACTGGTAAACTTACTGTTCACATTGTCCGATCATTATGAAAATTGGGCTCTTTTCCAGTTCCCTCTTCAAATTCAACTTTGAAAAGCTTATTTAATTTTGTCATAATGCAATGAAATTTGGCGTGCTATGTTACGCTGTAAAGTATGAAGAACAAATCTGTTCACAATTATCGATTTGTTCACCACGCCAAATTTCATTGCATTATGACAACGTTAATTAGGCTTTTCAAAATTGAATTTGAAAGAGGGGGGAACTGGAAAAGAGCCGGGGCGAATAGTTGTTTTACTGCACGCCACGCAAAATTTTTCTTTTTTATGACAACGCTTAAAACCTACACATTCAAATTCATAATTAAGGGAGCGAATCTAGGCTCTTTTTCCTTCCCCCCACTTCACACGACCTTCGATAAGTTAGTGTAACAAGTGGTTTTACGAGGTTGCGTATGAAGACCAAATATGCTTGTCGTAGCCATATTGGTCTGTATGTGAATTTTCATAACAATCGGACAATGTGGTCAACAAATTCACATGTAAAATTTGCAGGTGGGGGGAAAGGATAAAGAGCCCGAATCTAGAAAAGAGATTTTGATGTCGATACCTCGTGTCATCGCGCACTTAGCCATATTATGGGAGAACGGAGGACTCTTTTCTTTTTTTCTCACCCCCCCCCCACCTCACTCAAACAAGAATTTTATGGTCTAATAAGTGGTTTTACAAGGTTATTTATGAAGACTAAATATGTTTGGGCTCTTTTTCCTCCTCCCCCCCCCCCCACCTGCTAGTTTTTATATTTGAAGTTACTGTTCACTTTGTCCGAGTGTCAAGAAAATTGACTATCAGACTTTTAGGCCATGACAAGCATATTTAGTCTTCACAATTAACCTTGTAAAACCACTCGTTAGACCATAAAATGCATTTAAAATTCAAGTCGGGATGGAAAAGGAAAAATAGCCTATGTTTGTCATGGCCTAATTAGTCTTCATGTGAATTTTCATGACAATCGGTTAAAGTGAACAGTATTTTCAATTATAAAAATTTGCAGGTGGGGGAAAAAGAAAAAGAGCCGAATGGAGACAGGATGGAAGAAAGAGAAGGGTGATCTAACTGACTCCGATTCTACCTGCTTCGAGAATTATATTAAGCTGTTCTTCTTTTTGTGCTGGAGTAAGTTCTACTTCTACTTTTTCTGCCCTTTTTTTGTAAGTTTTTCTTGGTTCTTTGAAGTTTTCTTGGTTTTCCATGGTTGCTATCTTTTTCAAGCTTATTACTTTTTATGAGTTTTGGTTTAGTTTTTATGCTTTTTACTATTTACTTAGAACCACGTTTTATACACTCATTCTTATATTTTCTGATTTATGATCCTTGCTCAAATTTCCTGATATTAAAGCGCGCGAAAAGTTTAGTCAAATGCCAGATGAAAAAGACTATCCGGATCTTTTTGAAAAATTACACTACGTTTACAATCGGCGATACGATATTTCCCCACTTTACTATCAGCGGCTCCCAAAGAAAAACCAACCACAATCCGCCCCCCCCCCCCCCCCCCAACAATTCATAACTTTTGATTCACATAACGTTCTGAAGAATTATACATTGCACTCTTTGCTAAAACCTAGGTCTATTTTAAAGATTTGGGCAAAAAGTGGTCTCAATATGCTAAAAATTGAGCTCATTCGGCTCTTCTTGTTAAGATTGGGGTGCTTTAGCTCAATTGTATAAAAATTTGGCTCATTCAGCACCCTCCATGAAAAAACAGAGATCAAAATTTCGACCCGGGAACAGATTTTTGTAAAACATTTTACTTCTTTACGTTTTATTTCCCCCCTCCTATTCTGGCCTTTTTTATAACTTTTTATAACTTATAAAAACAGGAAACAGAATCGGTTTAATTCAAGAGAATCAATAAACGGCGAATTTTAGTAATTTTTTATTGCACGGAATTAGCAACAACATTACACGTATCAAGTTAAAAAGTGGGCTTGTTCATGCCCTGACTTGTGTGATTTATGTATTTTTTCACAATGAGTTCATACTTAGTTCACGCAGTTTAATTAACAGAAACTCGTTTGAAAACCAATTTTGAACCGATTAAAATATTAGCATTTTATGTTCTGTCAGGTTCGGCTCTAATAGGATTCTCAAATGAAACGACTTAGGTGAGAATCGAACCCACTCCGAACTCCCCGGAACCCACTATGTATACGCTGAGCTATATAGCTGATATTGCTAAGCAACTATACTGGCTTTATACTATACTTTCATACTTTAATGCTATGTAGCATTAACATCCTCCACCCCCGAAGGAGCGAGAACCGGAACGAGCTTAACGAGCGGCCGAGTGTAGTTTCCGGAAACGGTCCTTAGGTTTGCGGAGCGAGCGGTGTTGTCTTTGCCGTAGTTTAGCGACATTATGCGTGCTAGTGGGTAGTGGCCCCTAGGGCTAGTGGATTCAACTAACCACACCATATCTCCCGTTTTCAAAGAGTATTCGGGAGGAGCATGCCACTTAACTCTTTTATTGAGTGTAGGGACGTACTCACATAACCATCGCTGCCAAATTGCGTTTGCGTACGACTGCGCGCGGGCATAGCGTTTAGAGTGAAAATAGTTTTCACTTGATCTTAGAGACAGAAACGTTAGACTGTGCTGACCTAAGAGGAAATGATTCGGCGTCAAAGCCTCAAGACTATCGGGGTCGTCAGAAAAAGAAGTGAGTGGACGGGCGTTTTGTGAACCTTCAACTAGGCACATGGTTGTGTTCAAAATCTCGTCAGTCAACTTTCTTGACCCTAAGATTGCATAAAACACACGCTTACAACTGCGCACCATTCGCTCCCATGCTCCACCTTGATGTGGTGCACTTGGCGGATTATACTTCCACTTAATGCCTTTGTGTACGAGCGACAGTGGAGCTTCTGCGTTCCATTTTTTGATGCCTAGAAGATGCTCTTTTTCGGCTCCTACAAAGTTTGTTCCGTTGTCTGACCAAATTATTGAGGGTGTTCCTCGCCTAGAAATAAAGCGCTCGATAGCCATCACACATGAACTTGTGTCCATGGATGGAACCAACTCAATGAGTTGTTAAGCAAGTAAATAGAAAACCCCAGCGTTTCTCGGAAGATCGACGAATGGTTACATGAAATGGTCCAAAATAATCGACGCCGCAGTTCGAGAACGGTGGCTGGCGGTAACCTAGACGCTCCGCGGGAAAGTCAGACATCATTGGAGTAACGGTTTTCGCTTTTCGCTTTCTACAGCACACGCAATGTGTTTCAATAGCTCTTAGTGCAGATCTTAAGCGTAGTACAACAAATTGCTGATGAATGACGGAACGAAGGTAGTCGACTGACTGATGTTCGTGCTTAATGTGATAAAAACGGAGAAACAATCGGATTAGGCGATGGCGGCTATCCAAAATTATTGGATGGCGAGTTTCGAATGCGGTTGCAGAGAGACGTTGGATATGGCCGGTAGATCTAATTAAACCGTTCGGCCCGATAAAAGGCGAATACGATGATATACGGCTCAATGTTTTCACATTTTTTCCAGCTGCTAATTGTTTACTTTCAGCTGGGAATGACTCTAACTGCGAAAGTTGCAAAAGTTTTTCCTCTGAAATGACAAGTTCTGCTGGATCAATTTTGGCCTTATCTGGTGATCTGAAATGTCTATGCTTAGGTGAGAGTCTCAACATATATGCGACCAGTCGCTTTATCTTGGAGAACGAGCTATACTCTTCCCAAGGGAAGGCAAAGTCAGTCGAAACTGCAGTACACGGAAAATTGGAAGAGACCTCTAAACCCTCGTTTAGATCGTAGACCGGACCATCCAGGCGAATTTTGTCAGTAACTTCCCTATTTGGATTGGAAGGCCAATCAGAAGTTTTCAAAAAGGAAGGGCCGTTTACCCAACTGCTTTGCTTGAGATTGTCAGCAGTAATACATCTGGTTCCGGTGTCAGCGGGTTTGTCTCCACTCAAAACATGGAACCAATGGTCAATTGATGTTGACTCCAGAATCTCGGCTACTCGATTGGCTACAAACACGGGCTGTTTGCTTGTCGAGTTCAACCACTGAAGGACTGTTGTGCTGTCAGTCCACATGAACACTTTTGAAATAATCAGTGTCAGAGCTTTCTCGATATCATCCTTCAGGCGACTGGCAAGAAGCGCAGCCTGAAGTTCCAACTTCGGAATTAAAAGCATCTTCATCGGGGCTACTCTTGCTTTACCCAAAAACAAACGCTAGTTGACATTTGGAACAGGCGTTTTTCTGAGCTCGAAGGAATGCTACAGAACAGAAAACGTCCAATGAGCTATCACCGAACACGTGCAGCTCAACCTCATCTACTGAAAAGTCAAAATAGCAACGAGGTATTTTGAGCTGCCCTAAAACTGACAAGCCAGAGTGCCATTCAGTGAATCTGCGGCACAACTCAATTGGCAGTGGGTCGTCCCACTGTTGGCCACTCAATCTCCAGATATCTTTCAGCAACAAGCGTGCGCGTACGGTATACGGGGCGACAAGACCTATGGGGTCGAACACGGAGGACACAAAACTAAGGACCGATCGCTGCGTAACAGAATCTTTGAGTTCGCGGTTGACTCCTCTGCTCACAACCAACGTATCGGTGACGTAGTCCCATTTGAGACCGAGAACATGCGATGCGGTTTCCGGATTAATCGCAGCGGTAATAATTTCCTTACTGTTGTTAGCGCTGGTCTTAGGGGGATTTAGTTTCGAAGACAAATTGGGAACGTTGCTAATAAATTTTGTAAGATTAAACCCACCCAACTTAAGCAGTTCAATTAAACTGCGACTTAACCTTAAGGCAGTTTCTGGGGTTTTCACAGACCCAAGGTAGTCATCCATGTAAAAGTTGTTAAGCACGGCGTAAGCGGCATCGGGGTAACGATATTGGTTATCGACGGCTGTTCGGCGAAGAGCATAGTTAGCACATGTCGGAGAATCTTTCGCTCCAAATATATGCCTTGTAATTGAAATACACTCACATCTGATGTGGGGTCCTCCCGCCACAAAAAACGCAAGGAACGTTGATCGCTTTCTAGTAAGCCGACCTGCATAAACATGCCTTCGATATCTGCGGAAATTGCCTATTTGTGCTCTCGGAAGCGCATTAAAATGAATAAAAGGTTCTGAAGCAGATCGGGGCCGACGAGAAGGGAGTTATTCAGTGAACTGCCGTGAAACCTAGAAGCACCGTTTAAAACGCGCCGAACTTTGCCGGGTTTGTTCGGATTTAAAACTGGGTGGTGCGGTACGTACCATTCTCGGTCTGAACGGTTTTTTGAGTCGTGAGGGCTAACCGGGACCACGTAACCCTTCTCGACATCACTTCGGATATCTGATGCGTATTGAGTTTTCAGGTTTAATTTTTTCTCTAGACGCTTTTCAAGAGACTTAAACTGGACCAACGAAGCGTAAAAGTTATTGGGAAGATGAATGTTGTCATCAGCCCAGAGCATTCCGACAATATAACGACTGCCATCATGAATCGTGGTTGAGTCAAGAATTTTTTGTGCACGTTTATCAGCTGAGGAACGGGGATCAGCTTGTTTAAACGCGCCATACGACTCTAGCTCGTACCATTTCTTCACTTGGTCAGCAAGTGCTACGTCCTCAACATTGCACTTGAAAGTGGTGGCTCGAACACCAATTGGTGATGGAAGTGGGCCACTGAGAACCCAGCCAATGGGCATACGGACAGCGACAGGAGTGTTTTGATTTCGTCCTTGGAAGTATTCGAGAGGCTTGATTGCATGAAAGACATCCTGCCCTAATATCATCTCAACGTCGGAATAGTTGTAGACACTAGGTTTAATTGGCTGCAGATGTGGAAACTTGTCTTGGAAAATGGTAACGTCAATGGTTTCGGAACCAACGCTCAAACTGTCTTTCACAAACGGCGTAACCCTAAACGAGTATTCATGGTGGTCGAATTTGGCAAAAACATTCACTTCGACTTGTTGCTTGGGAACAGATTCCGTCGAATTGAAGCCGTTTACCAGAATATCTAGCTTTTGGCCAGTTAAGTTTAAACGCTGTACTAGGCCCGCCGAGACCCATGAGTGGGTACAACAGGAATCGCACATTACAAGAGCAGTGGTCACATCTGTATGTGAACTTATTTCCAATTGAAGCACAGGAAGGAGTCCCGTTAGTTTCTTGTAAGACGGTGAACCGGCTACGTTCGATGACGAAGTTGAGGCTTATTCCGGTTCGGCGGGGCGGTTTTGTTTGAATTCGAATGGCTTGCACTATTGCTATTGTCTAAATCTTTGTTTGCACGCCTTACGCTGAAAACTTTCTCAGCACCATGTAACAAGACATTATGGGTGCTTTCACAACCAGGCTTAGTGTATTTGCGGGCTTTAGGGTAATTTCGGAACATGTGGTCAGGTTTAAAGCAAGCAAAACACAACCTATTTTGTGCGGAGAATTGAGCTCGTTGAGTTGGGGTCTTTTCCTTAAACACAGAACAACTCCAGAGTGGGTGTTTACCCTTGCACTGGAGACACGGAGCATAAAATGGTTTTTCAACTTTTGAAGCAGCGGCAAAAACTTTTGTAGGTGGTTTATGGAAACCAGTCTTTGGAGTCTCCTCAGGTTGTGACTTATTCTGACTCACACGCATAAGTTCATGTGCCTCAGCCTTGTCGCGGAGTCACTCATTAAAGTCTAAAACGGTTGGCTGTCTCCAACATTTCTTTACAGACTGGAGAGACCATGACTCTTTCATATTTGGAGGCAATTTTGAAATAACGTGATTCAAAACGGATGTACTCTTCAAGTCATTCTCATATCCTAACGATTTTAAAACTGCGACAAGACTGGATATACAGGAAGCAAAATTGATAATGCTTTCTGAATTGTGCATTTTGAGAGGTGGAAAATTCGAAAGTTTTTCAAGATGAGCTGCCACAATCGTCTGTGGTTGTCCAAATTTCCTCTCTAGAGTTTTCAAAGCGTCCTTGTAGAAGACTCGACTGTAAGCGAATTCGGCAATTGCATTCTTCGCTTTGCCTGAAACTAGAGTTTTGAGATATGTCAGTTTGACATCATCACTTAAAACTTTTGCATCGATTGCACTTTTGAACTGACCAAACCATTCAGGCCACTGCAACGGATTCCCGTCGAAAAAAGACAATTTCCATTCAGGCAAGGGACCTTTCTGGCTCAGTGTCAAGATTTCAGCTAGATCTTGATTTGTGATTGGTTTACTGCCCGAGGACGTAAATGGGCCATATTGTTTGTTCTCATTTGTATAAGGCGCCATCAGCGGTTTTGAATAGATTGCGGCGTCTAAAAATTTAGGATCACCGACATAAAAAGTTGTTCCTCCGCTAGAGAACGGTTGAACATTCGATGGCTGTGTGATATAATATGAGTTAGGGGAGAAGGTGACTGTTGGAGGATTGAGAGGACCAACGTTAGTTGGGAAAAGCGGTTGGTACACAAAATTTGCGGAGTTACTTGGGAAAAAGGTTTGTTGAGCAATGGGCATTGAGCTCCTCGGGATATTAGAATGATGAAAACTACTCTGCATCAAAGGGTTGCAGTTGTATAGCTTGGTCGAAGGCAGCTGTTCCTGTGGCTCATACGTACTATTTAACTTTGGGTTTGGCAAGCGGTCATTTGTATTTGATGTATGAGGGACGTTAACACTCTGAGAGTTTATACACGTGGTTTCGAAATAATCAGCAAATGGATGTGAGTTATTAATCATTGTCAGATTTCTACTGAAAGGCGGTTCAATACTTGAAAATAACAAGAACTCGGAAGCTGGTTCCAGATTGACACTTTGGACTGGGGCCACGGGCTGAACTATCTCCTGAGTTGGGAATTGAGTGTTCACCCACATTCTTGTCCTGTCTTCCTCCGTTTGGTTCTCCTGAACGGCCATTGCCAATTTCGATCTGCTACGACGAAATTCGCAAATTTCAGAGACGTCTTCCAGATATTCAGCCTCTTCGATAGTTGCTTCAGCTAGCTTTTGACGGCTTTCCTCTACAACCACATCAAGATCAAATTGACCCTTCATCGACTGAACCTGGATCTCTTGCTTTTTCAAACGAAGCTTAGCCTCTACTTGGCGTTCAACTTCTTCGCGTCTAATTTTTGCAAGGGTTGCCCCTCTTCAACGCTCACTCGAAGTCATTGATGCAATCTTAGAACGCTGTGAATGGGGTTTCTTGGAACGGACGGATTCGCTTGGCGTTGGGGTTCGTGCAGTTGCTACCTGGTCCTCTTGATTTTTAATATGAAAGTAATTTTTAGCTAGACCTAATACATCGTCATGTTTTGCTGTGGTAGATCCTAGGTAAAACTCAAGTTGATTTATTGTTTCAACAGCGTTGTTGCTGTGCATAGACAAAGATTTAAGCTCATCATTTTTCTCTATAATTTTTTGTAAGCAAATGCTAGATTTTTCTATGTACGTTTCAATTTTAGCTGGTCTATCGTTCGCACTTATATATTCCGTAATTTTGGCACGGTAATTGAAAATATTTGTTTCTAACTCTTTCCTGGCAAGATAAATTTTGTTTAGCTTCTGGCCCAGATCAAGCTCTATTTTCAAATATTTGTTTCTAAATACGAGAAAAAAAAATAGTGTCGGTTGACGGAATCAAACTAGAGTCAATTCAAGTAGCCGCGTCCTATACCGAACGAGAGGATCCTTGCAAGACCCCTGCGATTCTCGTTGCCTACGGAACAGAAGGACAACAAAATACAAGATTGAAAATAAAGATGAATTTAACTAATCAAAAAAAAATCAAGGTTTATAATGCCTAACAAAAGTTAAATATTCTTCGACTGTTGTCATTTGTGAAATCTTTTGCTTATCTGCTTTTGTTCTCCTTGAACTTGGTCGACGACTTTTAACTTTATTGATAAGTTCGGACAGATTGGGGAAATAACGTCGAATGGTTCTCAAATGTTTTATTTCTAAAAACGCCGGAGGATGAATTAATTTAAGCTTACGAATTAATTCTTTAATGCTAGCTTTTCTTTTTGATATTAAATGTTTGGTCACATTAATATTTAATATTCCTGTTTCAACCAAACGTCCGTAAATATTAGGGGTGTTTTGACGGTGTACGTAAATAATGGCTGATATTTTGTTTTTATACTCTTCTAAATTTTTAATCAGACTTTCTGGTGTGAGTGGGTTATTGTTGTTTGATCTATGCTTGCTCAATGAATTATTTATAACGTCGTGCCAAATTATAAAATTTTTCTCTATCATACCTTTTGAGGAATTGCTTAAAAGATACTGAACAGTCTTTTGCCGGTTATTTGCATTCAAATTAAAGCCTAAACCTGGAACTGCTTTAAAAGTGTCGTCGAGGCGTTTTTGTAGATTTAATGGTAATATATTTACGGAGTGATGGAGAGATCTCGCAGCAATGATGAAAACCATTGAGAGTGATAAGTGATACGGTTGTTTTAATGGCAATCAATTTAAGGAGTCTGTTGATGTAAAGTCGTCACATAGAAAAAAAATTATCACGATAAGAACTTTCAGAACCCCTTAGGTTTTCGAAGCAGTATTATTTAAGTTAACGCGTACGGTTTATCGGTTAAACTCAACGACTTTACGGCGAAACGGTAGTAGTAACGGTCGCGGCGGTATGCGGCCGAAAACGGGGCGAGCCGAGCAATTTTTTAAAGTTTATCCAACCACTGGAGGAAACCGAGGTAGGGATTCACTCAAAAAACTTGCTCGACACGATTGACGGTTTAAACATTTGAACGAGCGAGACAGAAACGGTGTTTTCCGATTTTGCTCTAAATTCGGGCAAAAAAAAAAGTTTTTTTTTGTCAGTGAAAGTTTTGGGAAATTTTCTGAATTTTTTTTTTCACAAAGTTTTTTGGGTTCGAGATTATCCTGGGGTAATAGGGTACTTGGTATGAACTAGGATTAGGTATCTAGTACGGTCTTAATTGGTTTGCAATTAACAACATCGTATGTAATTTTATAGCACTGATAATCAAAAAAGTAGCACTTTTTTTGGTTAAAAAACTAGCACAAATTAGAGTCTAAAAGTTAGTTGAAAGCACAGGTTCGATCTTACAAGTTTTTTGCGGGTAGTTCACCTGGCCTGAGTCCAAAAGTACACGAAGATTCCACAGAAAAACCACTTTCCGCCTTGTGTGATGTCGGCCTCTGGGTTGTCGGCTTTGTTGGAAGTTGTTGAACTTCTGAGATCTAGTTTGTCGGCTGCTCACTTTGGCGGATTTCCATTGATAGGATATTTCGGTTACTTAGGCCACATCGTCTTTCGGCTAGTTTACGTATCAATTTGTTCCTTTTTCGACCAGCTGGTAGGCTCAGCTAGTTGATAGATCCCGCTCTTCTGGTTTGATTTCCTACTTCGGATATTTAGGCCGAATCGTCTTTCGGCTAGTTCACGTATCGGTTTGTTTTCTGTTTCCAGGTCCTTGGTTTTTTGTTTCCCGATTGGCGCGGCACCAAAATATTCTGGCCTTTTTTATAACTTTTTTATAACTTATAAAAACAGGAAACAGAATCGGTTTAATTCAAGAGAATCAATAAACGGCGAATTTTAGTAATTTTTTATTGCACGGAATTAGCAACAACATTACACGTATCAAGTTAAAAAGTGGGCTTGTTCATGCCCTGATTTGTGTGATTTATGTATTTTTTCACAATGAGTTCATACTTAGTTCACGCATTTTAATTAATAGAAACTCAATTGCAAACCAATTTTGAACCGATTAAAAAATTAGCATTTTATGTTCTGTCAGGTTCGGCTCAAATAGGATTCTCAAATGAAACGACTTAGGTGAGAATCGAACCCACGCCGAACTCCCCGGAACCCACTATGTATACGCTGAGCTATATAGCTGATATTGCTAAGCAACTATACTGGCTTTATACTATACTTTCATACTTTAATGCTATGTAGCATTAACACCTCCCCCAAATTATAAGTCACAAAAAGGACTTTGCGTGACCAAAATTCCATTCTCTGGCTCTTTTCCAGTTGCCCCTTTTCAAAATACCGAGTTTTATGTTAGTTTACGTGTTATTACGGCTAAATGCGTGATGCTACGCTGTACAGTATGAAGAACAAAGCTGTTCAGAATTGTCGATTTGTTCACCACTCCAAATTTGATTGCAATGTGACAATGTTATATAAGCTTTTCAAAATTGATTTTGAAAGGGGGGAACTGGAAAAGAGCCCATTCGCCGAAACAAGGTTTCAAAATGATTTAAAACACTTAAAATTCTTATTTAGAAATTAAATTTTTTTGTTTTAGGTGAAGAAGAACAATAACAGAGTTGATCATGAAAAAGTAATAGATCATAATTTTTTTTAAAAGCTAACCGTTCGCACTTATATCGTTCGCACTTATATATTCCGTAATTTTGGCACGGTAATTGAAAAGATTTGTTTCTAACTCTTTCCTGGCAAGATAAATTTTGTTTAGCTTCTGGCCGAGATCAAGCTCTATTTTCAAATATTTGTTTCTAAATAAGAGCAAAAAAATAGTGTCGGTTGACGGAATCAAACTAGAGTCAATTCAAGTAACCGCGTCCTATACCGAACGAGAGGACCCTCGCAAGACCCCTACAATTCTCGTTGCCTACGGAACAGAAGGGCAACAAAATACAAGATTGAAAATAAAGATGAATTTAACTAATGAAAAAAAAATCAAGATTTATAATGCCTAACAAATGTTAAGTATTCTTCGACGGTTGTCATTTGTGAAATCTTTTGCTTATCTGCTTTTGTTCTCCTTGAACTTGGTCGACGACTTTTAACTTTATTGATAAGTTCGGACAGATTGGGGAAATAACGTCGAATGGTTCTCAAATGTTTTATTTCTAAAAACGCCGGAGGATGAATTAATTTAAGCTTACGAATTAATTCTTTAATGCTAGCTTTTCTTTTTGATATTAAATGTTTGGTCACATTAATATTTAATATTCCTGTTTCAACCAAACGTCCGTAAATATTAGGGGTGTTTTGACGGTGTACGTAAATAATGGCTGATATTTTGTTTTTATACTCTTCTAAATTTTTAATCAGACTTTCTGGTGTGAGTGGGTTATTGTTGTTTGATCTATGCTTGCTCAATGAATTATTTATAACGTCGTGCCAAATTATAAAATTTTTCTCTATCATACCTTTTGAGGAATTGCTTAAAAGATACTGAACAGTCTTTTGCCGGTTATTTGCATTCAAATTAAAGCCTAAACCTGGAACTGCTTTAAAAGTGTCGTCGAGGCGTTTTTGTAGATTTAATGGTAATATATTTACGGAGTGATGGAGAGATCTCGCAGCAATGATGAAAACCATTGAGAGTGATAAGTGATACGGTTGTTTTAATGGCAATCAATTTAAGGAGTCTGTTGATGTAAAGTCGTCACATAGAAAAAAAATTATCACGATAAGAACTTTCAGAACCCCTTAGGTTTTCGAAGCAGTATTATTTAAGTTAACGCGTACGGTTTATCGGTTAAACTCAACGACTTTACGGCGAAACGGTAGTAGTAACGGTCGCGGCGGTATGCGGCCGAAAACGGGGCGAGCCGAGCAATTTTTTAAAGTTTATCCAACCACTGGAGGAAACCGAGGTAGGGATTCACTCAAAAAACTTGCTCGACACGATTGACGGTTTAAACATTTGAACGAGCGAGACAGAAACGGTGTTTTCCGATTTTGCTCTAAATTCGGGCAAAAAAAAAAGTTTTTTTTTGTCAGTGAAAGTTTTGGGAAATTTTCTGAATTTTTTTTTTCACAAAGTTTTTTGGGTTCGAGATTATCCTGGGGTAATAGGGTACTTGGTATGAACTAGGATTAGGTATCTAGTACGGTCTTAATTGGTTTGCAATTAACAACATCGTATGTAATTTTATAGCACTGATAATCAAAAAAGTAGCACTTTTTTTGGTTAAAAAACTAGCACAAATTAGAGTCTAAAAGTTAGTTGAAAGCACAGGTTCGATCTTACAAGTTTTTTGCGGGTAGTTCACCTGGCCTGAGTCCAAAAGTACACGAATATTCCACAGAAAAACCACTTTCCGCCTTGTGTGATGTCGGCCTCTGGGTTGTCGGCTTTGTTGGAAGTTGTTGAACTTCTGAGATCTAGTTTGTCGGCTGCTCACTTTGGCGGATTTCCATTGATAGGATATTTCGGTTACTTAGGCCACATCGTCTTTCGGCTAGTTTACGTACCAATTTGTTCCTTTTTTGACCAGCTGGTAGGCTCAGCTAGTTGATAGATCCCGCTCTTCTGGTTTGATTTCCTACTTCGGATATTTAGGCCGAATCGTCTTTCGGCTAGTTCACGTATCGGTTTGTTTTCTGTTTCCAGGTCCTTGGTTTTTGTTTCCCGATTGGCGCAGCACCAAAATATTCTGGCCTTTTTTATAACTTTTTTATAACTTATAAAAACAGGAAACAGAATCGGTTTAATTCAAGAGAATCAATAAACGGCGAATTTTAGTAATTTTTTATTGCACGGAATTAGCAACAACATTACACGTATCAAGTTAAAAAGTGGGCTTGTTCATGCCCTGATTTGTGTGATTTATGTATTTTTTCACAATGAGTTCATACTTAGTTCACGCATTTTAATTAATAGAAACTCAATTGCAAACCAATTTTGAACCGATTAAAAAATTAGCATTTCATGTTCTGTCAGGTTCGGCTCAAATAGGATTCTCAAATGAAACGACTTAGGTGAGAATCGAACCCACGCCGAACTCCCCGGAACCCACTATGTATACGCTGAGCTATATAGCTGATATTGCTAAGCAACTGTACTGGCTTTATACTATACTTTCATACTTTAATGCTATGTAGCATTAACACCTCCCCCGAATTATAAGTCACAAAAAGGACTTTGCGTGACCAAAATTCCATTCTCTGGCTCTTTTCCAGTTGTCCCTTTTCAAAATACCGAGTTTTATGTTAGTTTACGTGTTATTACGGCTAAATGCGTGATGCTACGCTGTACAGTATGAAGAACAAAGCTGTTCAGAATTGTCGATTTGTTCACCACTCCAAATTTGATTGCAATGTGACAATGTTATATAAGCTTTTCAAAATTGATTTTGAAAGGGGGGAACTGGAAAAGAGCCCATTCTCCGAAACAAGGTTTCAAAATGATTTAAAACACTTAAAAGTTCTTATTTAGAAATTAAATTTTTTTGTTTTAGGTGAAGAAGAACAATAACAGAGTTGATCATGAAAAAGTAAAAGATCAGAATTTTTTTTAAAAGCTAACCGTTAAATACTTCTACTAACTAATTTTTATATTTTAAGTTTTTAATTCATTGAACATTAAAATTTTAAAGTTCTTAAAGTAATAGTGCGGAGTTTTGAGGTAGATATGAGTTTGTTCGTCGACCGGATGTTTATGTATACAACTTATTGCTTATAATATTGATAAGAACGGCTCATGAAGCAATTTTACCGGGGTTTATTTTTCAATTAAAGAAAATTTAGTGCCTAAAAAGTCTTGAAGTTGAATAATTGTTGTGTTATACTTTTTCATTTTGCGATGCAGACATTTAGTTGGTCGTCTTAGTTATGGCCTGGTTTCAGTTTTAGAAACGACTTGCACTTTTGATGTTTCATTTTGTTGATTTTTCTATCCTAATTTGTCAAATATATGTTTTTTTTCCAAATCTAGATTAGTATAGCTCTACTCGAGACTCTTTTGGTCGCACCAGATGAATTTAAGACCGGTATGACTTTCTCATAGAGTAGTTTTGAATGAAACGCACCATCTGTTTGTCACATTATTTTATTTTTGGCGCTTAGATTCGTGCAACTTCTTACTCTGATAGCGAACCTAAACTAACTCTTATATTTCCTAGTCTCGATAGATATATTATATACTGGTGTTCTTAGAAGTTAGAGTAGAGGAATAGCAACTGTTCGCTTAGTTAAAATTATTCTTTTCTGATTGAAACTATAATTAGTTTCAGCCTTACATTTTTTTGTAAGTTTCGGTCATGGATGAAGATTGGTTAGTTGTAATTTTTTACATCATTTAAAGAACATCATTGGACATGGTAAATAGTTGTTTTGAACTGGTTTCAACCATCCGGGGCTAAGGAAATTGTTTTTCAGTTTTTCCAGTGAATGGATGAAGTACTTTTCATTTTTTGAGTAAATTTTTTGAGAAGAGTGGCAGTTGCTCAGTTCTGTTGTTGTCATGAATGAAGTGCAGATAGACGAGTATTGTCGCGAGTTGAAGGATAGCGCCGAGACTACAAAAACATAAAGTGATGTGTCAATTTCATTCAGTAGAGCGTGACTAGATGCAGTCTCAACTATTGATCAAAGAGTGAGATAGGTTTGACTTCTCTGAGTGAAGCGCCAAGTGACTAGGATCCGTATTTCTGAGTTCAATATTGAGTTGACCATTGTTCTCCTGCAATGTATATTTTTAGTTAGATTTTGGCACTATACTTTTTATACTGTGAGTGTTGTGACTGCGGCAAGCAAACCAATAGGTTTGCCATTCCAGAGTCGGAATGTCCTCGAGTTTCATCTCCCTTTCGCTGCTCAACTCTTCTGCTTTGAGAATTTTAGTTGGTTATTTTCGCAAAAATGTTTTACCTAGTTCGGTTGTTTTTAATGAGTTGTTCAAACTCGAGATAATCCTGATAAAAATTTTTGGTCGGGTTTCTTCGACGTCTGGCTAGTAGATGTCAGAGGAGAGTACTTTTCGGTTTCTCTTTGAGGAGAGTCTCTATCTTGTGTGTTTTATCTTTCCCTTATATCCATTAATTTTTCTTTTGCTTTCTTGGTTGCTTTTCTCAAAACGACTTTTTTTGCGTTGACTTTGAGATTTGTTAGCCTATTATCTGTTTTTAAGAAACTTTCCTGTACATGTTTTTAGTACGACGGTTTTAGTAGGCTGCGTTGGTTATTTAAGCTTAATTTTAATTCCTACTTCCAAAAAGGAAAGATTGAAACGAGTGGAATCGAGACACAGCTGTTACTGTTATCAGTTAGTTTACTAATCTAGAAGTTCATTGATTCTCGTGAGTTGTGGGCGAGTCGATTAGCAAATCGAGAAATATTTATAATGAAGCACACACAAGAAGGTTAGTTCTTGTGTTAATTTATCATTCACTACTAAATCAAGGCTCCCTGTTGAAGTTTGTTTGTATGCTTGTAATAATTTGGTGAGGAGAAAAAAATTTACAGCATTTTATAAACTTACAACAAACATTTAGTATTTATGACTGGAAAGTCCTCAATTTTTCTTTCAGTTTTGTTTGTTGTTTTAGTGGTGATACACACGTGTAAAAATTGCGATTGAAACACCGAGAACTAAAAAGTAAGAAATATAAAATCATTTTTATTGTGGATAGGATTCCAAAAAGATCCAGGAAAAGTTTTTTTGTGGGTGAGAGCAGTGAAATTTTTGCGAGCATGTAGAAGATTTTTTTAATTCGTAAAAGGCACTGAAGAAAATTTAGTGCGCGGATAATGTTGGCTTCTTCAGAAAAGCCGGAAAACTCGTGGTGACTTTTTCGTATGAGGTTGCGATGAATTTTAATGTTGTGAATGTTTTCTAAAAGGAGTATTACGATAGGTTAGATAGAAACGGTTGAGGGTAGAAAACATGCATTTGGCGGACTGGGTCATACGTTCAGAGGATGTTAGTGGTCTTAATACAGCAAGAAAAGTAAAAAGACAATGAGAGAAAATTTTGGAAGTAATTAACACGTAGCAGTGATAGAGCTTTCGGGAGATGAGCTTTTTAAAAAGTATCGTGGGTAAAAAGTATGGGTGTGAGTAAGATTCGTTTCCTGCATTACTTCATGCCTGCAGTTGGTGACACGTTATAGTGTGTTAGTTAGTTTGTAAACTATGGTGGTACAAATTTCGTCGTCATCAATCTCCCTTATTAGTAGTGTTTCAAGATGCTGGTGAATATATAAAACGATATCTAGGAGAAAAATAGATAGTGTATATAGGAGGGAGTGTTCATCTACTTAAACTATACGTCGGCTTTGGGCTTTGAATTTATCATAGGGTTGTTGACGGAAAAAAGGGTGGTTTTCGAGTAAAAAATGTGGAGTGTTAGTATGTCTAGGATTTTTAGTACGAATGAGCCGTGATGGTGATGGTCGGTTGAGTAAGTGTCTAGATAGAATAGTAGGGTTCTTTCTCTTCATGAAGACGTTTTTGTGCATGAGTGGGAGAGTTGTGAACAGATGATGTGGACGTTCTGGATGGTGAAGATGAGTGGGCTAGTTGATTTATGGCAAGGTGTCGGCTAGTGTTTCAAATTTGTTGTTGGTGTTGGATCAAATCGTCAAGGTCGTGTTCAAAATGGTTGTCTGTCATAAAGCTGGGAGTGTCAGGAATGTAACTAGAGAGAGAGAGAGAGAGAGAAATAATGAGGGCTGAATCGGTATAGGAAGAACTGGATGTGGAAAATACTACGGTAGTTGCTTGTTATTTGAACAAAAAGTGTTTGTGAATAGTTAGTGGGGCTTGGGTCAGATTCTAAAAGTTTGTCAGGGGTGTCAACTGTAGGATGATTTAGAGACGTATAAGCAACAAAAACTCTTTGTATTGAATCATCAGAGTGCATGTGAGATTTGTTAGATGAGAAATTTAATAAAAATAAGGCTAAAAAGTAGCAAGGGAGAAGACGTGATGCCCGAAAGGGAGTTGACAAAGTGTTGTCGTTGGAGGTTGAAGGGATAAGAGAGAGAACGGCTGAGGCTCATCTGGAGCTAGAAATTTTTTGTTCTGTGCAGAAAAATTTAAAGTGCGCGGTTGTTGTTTTATTTGTTCGTATGTGTCATCAGATGTTGATAGTGAAAATGTAGTCCTGTAGTGGTGTGGTGCTATTTGTAATTGATTTTTTTGGATAAAACATGTCATTGCGTTGGTGCTGTGGGTGTACTATTTGTTTTGTTTTGTGGAGTCTTGTATGTGTTTGATTTTGTTGTATAAGAGAAACCTATTATTAGATATGGCAAAAGTTCCAAAAAAAAATCCTGCAATTAAAATTTTTGCTACGCTGGCTTGTTTCTTGAATTGTGATTGAATTGCAGAAATTCTTTGTTCCTTTAAGAAAAGAAAACAAAACGCCTATATATTTAAATATTGCGTATAAATAGTCAACCTTTTTAGTATGTAATGTTGCTATCCTAAAAAAACTATTATTTCTTTTTTGATGTGCAAAAAACGAAGGTTTTTGATTGGATAGAGATCTTGCGAGCGATGTTTTCTCCGTTGAGATAAATATAACTTTCAAGTTCTTCAAAAACTCCACTGTAATCTTGTTTTTGGATGTCCGAGAAACCGACTGATTCAACAGTTTTCCTGAGGTTTTGTCCTATAGGTTGTCGTTGAATAGTGTCCAGTTTGTGAGAAGTTTTTGAAATTATTGTTTGTCTACGGATGTAATGTTGTACATATGAATCAGAAGAAACACCTATGAGTTACAAATCAGTATTGGGATTTCCTGCTTTTGCGCGTATGCTTTCAGGTGAAAAAGTTTTTGAAGGAGGCACCGATGTGGTGTGTGGTGTGAGAACATTAAAGTACTTTGTGATAGTTTATCTTTGAAAAAAATTTAATTTTCGAAAGACATAGATTTTCTTCGGTAACATCTTTTGTCTTCAAATACAAATAAAAATGAGAGTTTTTTAGTCCATAACTAATAGCAAAGTACGTTTCAATTTTAGTCAATAAAATTTGAGTGGTTGCCTGAGTGTAGATATTCTGCATAAAATACTTTTAATGCTGCTAATGCTAATGATTGTAATGTTTGCGTTCTTTTTATTTTAGAAAAGTGATGTAGTGTTTCTAGTTTCTGATAGTGGCGGAACATTTTAATATGTAGCTGAGTTTCATATCAAGGTGGATGTTGTTAAGGATTGCTCCAATTTGTATTAATCATAAGTGAAAATTTTGGTCTTGTACTCTCTTCTGAAGTCGTTCTAAATTTCATTTACGTTGTAAGAGCCGCGTTCATGGCTTTTGCCGCCTATGTCCTAGCCGTCACTCAAAAATAATTTTCAATTATTTTATGCTCGAAAACTCACTCGGCAAGCTAAAATAAGGCTCTACTCTTCTTCTTCTCTAATTTTGCCTCTAAATCTCCTAATTGTTTTGCATTGAAGTTTCACAGAAGTGGTTATATTTTTGTGCGATAAAGCGATTAAGTACATGACATGATCTAATAATCGTTATTTGGTTGAGTTATAGTGTGTAAGTTAGTTCGGAAATTATGGTGGTACAAATTTCGTCGTCATTATTCTCTCTTTCTAGTAGTATTTCAAGGTGTTAGTGAATATATAACACGATATCTGAGAGAAAATAGATAGTGTAGATAGGAGGGAGTATTCATCTACTTAAGCTATACGTCGGCTTTGGGCTTTGACTTTATCATAGGATTGTTGACGGAAAAAAAGGGTGACTTTCGGGTAAAAAAATGTGGAGGTTTTGTATTTCTAGGATTGTTAGTACAAATGAGTCGTGATGGTGATGGTCGGTTGAGTAAGTGTCTAGATAGAAAAGTAGGGTTCTTTCTCTTCATGAAGACGTTTTTGTGCATGAGTGGGAGAGTTGAGAACAGATGATGTGGACGTTCTGGATGGTGAAGATGAGTGGGCTAGTTAATTTATGGCAAGGTGTCGGCTAGTGTTTCAAATTTGTTGTTGGTGTTGGATCAAATCGTCGAGGTCGTGTTCAAAATGGTTGTCTGTCATAAGGCTGGGAGTGTCAGGAATCTAAATAGAGAGAGAGTATAAGAAGAACTGGATGTGGAAAGTACTACGGTAGTTGGGGGTGTTATTGGAACAAAAAGTGGGTGTGAATAGTTAGTGGGGCTTAGGTCAGATTCTAAAAATTTGTCAGGGGTGTCAACGGTGAATTATTTAGAGACGTATAAGCACTAAAAACTGGTTGTATAGAGTAATCGGAGTGCATGTGAGGTTTGTTACATGAAAAATTTGAAAAAGTTGGGCTAAAAACTAGCATGGGAGAAGAAGTGATGCTGCAAAGGGAGTTGACAAAGTGTTGTCGTTGGAGGTTGGAGTGATAACAGAGAGAACGGCTGAGGCTCATCTAAAGCTAGAAATTTTTTTGTTCTATGAAGAAAAATTTATAGTGCGCGATTGTTTTTTTATTTGTTTGTGTGTTTCATCAGATGTTCTGCTCTGTTCGTGTTTATAATGAAAATGTAGGCCTATAGTGGTGTGGTGCTATTTGTAATTGATTGTTTTTGATAAATTATGTATTTGCGTCGGTGCGGTAGGTGTAGTGTTTGTTTTGTTTTGTGGAGTACTGTATGTGTTTGATTTTGTTGATAGTTTCTTATTGTCTTATTGTTTTCGCTATTTGTGCTTCTAAGAGAAATTTATTATTAGATATGGCGAAAATTCCAAAAAAAACCTTGCAATTAAAATTTTTGCTACGCTGGCTTGTTTCTTAAATTGTGATTGAAATGCACAAATTCTTTGATCCTTTAAGAAAAGAAAACAAAAGGCCTATATATTTAAATATTGCGTATAAATAGTCAACCTTTTTAGTATGTAATGTTGCTATCCTAAAAAAGCTATTATTTCTTTTTTGATGTGCAAAAAACGAAGGTTTTTGATTGGATAGAGATTTTGTAATTTGTGATGTAGTGTTTGTAGTTCTGATAGTGACGTGTCTCGGAACATTTTAATATGTAGCCGAGTTTCATATCAAGGTGGATGTTGTTAAGGATTGCTCCAATATGTATTAATCATTAGTGAAAATTTTTGGTCTTGTAATCTCTTCTGAAGTCGTTCTAAATTTCATTTACGTGGTAAGAGCTTCGTTGACGGCTTTTGAAAATGTCATAACTGTCACTCAAAAATAAGAGTCAATTATTTCTATTCTGCTCGAAAACTCACTCGGCAAGCTTAAAACAAGGCTCTACTCCTCATCTTCTCTAATTCTGCCTCTAAATCTCCTTATTGTTTTGCAATTCTTATTTTTTAAATTAAATTTCCAGTTTGGGTAATTTTTACCCCCAATCTTTTACAAAACTATTCATCGACGTCCTTGTGGATTGCATAGCTGATAACAGATTAAGGTTGGAAGCAGGAACAAACAGTGGCCCTTCCTGGTCTGCGCATGAAGGACCATGTTTGTCATTCCTGATGTTCTTATTGCTTTTGCAGTCTATATCCTGAAGTGTCACAGAGGTGGTTATATTTTTGCGCGATAAAGCGATTAAGTACATGACATGATCTAATAATCGTGATTTGGTTGAGTTATAGTGTGTTAGTTAGTTCGGAAATTATGGTGGTACAAATTTCGTCGTCATTATTCTCTCTTTCCAGTAGTATTTCAAGGTGTTAGTGAATATATAACACGATATCTGAGAAAAAATAGATAGCGTAGATAGGAGGGAGTATTCATCTATTTAAGCTATACGTCGGCTTTGGGCTTTGACTTTATCATAGGATTGTTGACGGAAAAAGGGGTGGTTTTCGGGTAAAAAAATGTGGAGGTTTAGTATTTCTAGGATTGTTAGTACAAATGAGTCGTGATGGTGATGATCGGTTGAGTAAGTGTCTAGATAGAATAGTAGGGTTCTTTCTCTTGATGAAGATGTTTTGTGCATGAGTGGGAGAGTTGTGAACAGATGATGTGGACGTTCTGGATGGTGAAGATGAGTGGGCTAGTTGAATTATGGCAAGGTGTCGGCTAGTGTTTCAAATGTGTTGTTGGTGTTGGATCAAATCGTCGAGGTCGTGTTCAAATAGTTGTCTGTCATAATGCTGGGAGTGTCAGGAATGTAACTAGAGAGAATGAGGGCTGAGTCGGTACAAGAAGAACTGGATGTGGAAAGTACTACGGTAGTTGGGGGTGTTATTTGAACAAAAGGTGGTTGTGAATAGTTAGTGGGGCTTAGGTCAGATTCTAAAAATTTGTCAGGGATGTCAACGGTAGGAATATTTAGAGACGTATACGCATTAAAAACTGTTTTTATAGAGTCATTGGAGTGCCTGTGAGGTTTGTTAGATGAAAAATTTGAAAAATTGGGGCTAAAAACTAGCATGGGAGAAGAAGTGACGCCGCAAAGGGAGTTGACAAAGTGTTGTCGTTGGAGGTTGGAGGGATAAGAGAGAGAACGACTGAGGCTCATCCAGAGCTAGAAAATGTTTTGGTTCTGTGAAGAAAAATTTATAGTGCTAGGTTGATGTTTTATTTATTCGTTGGTTTCATCAGATGTTCTGCTCAGTTCGTGTTGATAATGAAAATGTAGTCCTATAGTGGTGTGGTGCTGTTTGTAATTGGTTGTTTTTGATAAATTATGTATTTGCGTTGGTGCGGTGGGTGTAGTGTTTGTTTTGTTTTGTGGAGTACTGTATGTGTTTGATTTTGTTGATAGTTTCTTATTGTCTTATTGTTTTCGCTATTTGTGCTTCTAAGAGAAATTTATTATTAGATATGGCGAAAATTCCAAAAAAAACCTTGCAATTAAAATTTTTGCTACGCTGGCTTGTTTCTTGAATTGTGATTGAAATGCACAAATTCTTTGTTCCTTTAAGAAAAAAAAATAAAAGGCCTATATATTTAAATATTGCGTATAAATAGTCAACCTTTTTAGTATGTAATGTTGCTATCCTAAAAAAGCTATTATTTCTTTTTTGATGTGCAAAAAACGAAGGTTTTTGATTGGATAGAGATCTTGTAGTTTGTGATGTAGTGTTTCTAGTTCTGATAGTGACGTGTCTCGGAACATTTTAATATGTAGCCGGGTTCATATCAAGGTGGATGTTGTTAAGGATTGCTCCAATATGTATTAATCATTAGTGAAAATTTTTGGTCTTGTAATCTCTTCTGAAGTCGTTCTAAATTTCATTTACGTGGTAAGAGCTTCGTAGATGGCTTTTGAAAATGTCCTAACTGTCACTCAAAAATAAGTATCAATTATTTCTATTCTGCTCGAAAACTCACTCGGCAAGCTTAAAATAAGGCTCTACTCCTCATCTTCTCTAATTCTGCCTCTAAATCTCCTAATTGTTTTGCAATTCTTATTTTTTAAATTAAATTTTCAGTTTGGGTAAGTTTTACCCCCAATCTTTTACAAAACTATTCATCGACGACCTTGTGGATTGCATAGCTGATAACAGATTAAGGTTGGAAGCAGGAACAAACAGTGGCCCTTCCTGGTCTGCGCATGAAGGACCATGTTTGTCATTCCTGATGTTCTTATTGCTTTTGCGGTCTATATCCTGAACTGTCACAGAGGTGGTTATATTTTTGAGGTCGGTTGAGTAAGTGTCTAGATAGAAAAGTAGGGTTCTTTCTCTTCATGAAGACGTTTTTGTGCATGAGTGGGAGAGTTGAGAACAGATGATGTGGACGTTCTGGATGGTGAAGATGAGTGGGCTAGTTAATTTATGGCAAGGTGTCGGCTAGTGTTTCAAATTTGTTGTTGGTGTTGGATCAAATCGTCGAGGTCGTGTTCAAAATGGTTGTCTGTCATAAGGCTGGGAGTGTCAGGAATCTAAATAGAGAGAGAGTATAAGAAGAACTGGATGTGGAAAGTACTACGGTAGTTGGGGGTGTTATTGGAACAAAAAGTGGGTGTGAATAGTTAGTGGGGCTTAGGTCAGATTCTAAAAATTTGTCAGGGGTGTCAACGGTGAATTATTTAGAGACGTATAAGCACTAAAAACTGGTTGTATAGAGTAATCGGAGTGCATGTGAGGTTTGTTACATGAAAAATTTGAAAAAGTTGGGCTAAAAACTAGCATGGGAGAAGAAGTGATGCTGCAAAGGGAGTTGACAAAGTGTTGTCGTTGGAGGTTGGAGTGATAACAGAGAGAACGGCTGAGGCTCATCTAAAGCTAGAAATTTTTTTGTTCTATGAAGAAAAATTTATAGTGCGCGATTGTTTTTTTATTTGTTTGTGTGTTTCATCAGATGTTCTGCTCTGTTCGTGTTTATAATGAAAATGTAGGCCTATAGTGGTGTGGTGCTATTTGTAATTGATTGTTTTTGATAAATTATGTATTTGCGTCGGTGCGGTGGGTGTAGTATTTGTTTTGTTTTGTGGAGTCTTTCATGTGTTTGATTTTGTTGATAGTTTCTTATTTTCTTATTGTTTTCGCTATTTGTGCTTCTAAGAGAAATTTATTATCAGATATGGCAAAAATTCCAAAAAAATCTTGCAATTTAAAATCTTGCTTTGCTGGCTTGTTTCTTGAATTGTGATTGAATTGCACAAATTCTTTATTCCTTTTAGAAATGTAAACAAAACGCTCATGTATTAACAGATTGCGTATAAAAAAGTCAACATTTCTAGTATGTAAAGTGACAATCCTCGAAAGGCTAATATTTCAGGTTGATGTCCAAAAAATGAAGGTTTTTGATTGGATAGAGATCTTGTGAGCGATGTTTTCTCCGTTGAGATAAATATAACTTTCAACTTCTTCAAAAGCTCTACTGTATTTTTGTTTGTGGATGTCCGAGAAACCAACTGATTCCACAATTTTACTGAGGTTTCGATGTATAAGTTTTTTTGGATAGTGTCCAATTTGTGAGAAGTTTTTGAAACTGTTGTGTACGGATATAATGTTGTACATTTGAATAAGAAAAAATACCTATGAATTACAAATCGATATTGGGATTTCTCGCTTTTGCGCGTATGCTTTCAGGAGAAATTGTTTTTAAAGGAGGAACTGATGTGGCGTGTAGTAAGAGATCAGTACAATACTTCGTGATAGTTTATCTTTAAAAAAAAATTAGTTTTGAAAGACATAGATTTTCTTCGGTAACATTTTTTGTCTTCAAATACAAAAAAGTCAGAATTTTTTAGTGCATAACTAATAGCAAAGTACGTTTCAATCGTAGTCAAAAGAATTTGAGTGGTTGCTTGAATGTAGATAATCTGCATGATGTAGTCTTAATGCTGCTAATGCTAATGATTGAAATGCTTGCGTTTTTCCTACTTTAGAAAATTGATGTAGTGTTTCTAGTTCTGATAGTGACGTTTCTTGGAACATTTTAATATATAGCCGAGTTCCATATCAAGGTCGATGTCATTAAGGGTTGTTCCAATACGTATCATTGGTGAAAATCTTCGGTCTTGTACTCTCTTCTGAAGTCGTTGTAAAATCGATTTATTTTTTAAAAGCCGCATTGATGGCTTTTGCCCATGACCTAACCGTCATTCAAAAATAATTATCAATTATTCCTATGCTGCTTGAAAACTCGCTCGGCAAGCTAAAAAAAGGCTCTTCTCCTCCTCTTCTCTAAATCTGCCTCTAAATCTCCTAATTGTCTTTCAATTTTTTTCAAAATTTTTTTACTATAAATCTCTTGTTTTAGTAAGTTTTACCCCCAATCCTCTACAAAACTATTCATCGACGTCCTTGTGGATCGCCTTTTGCGGTCTAAAACTTGAACTTTTACATAAGTGTCTGTACAATTGTGACAAGGAGGTCTTCTTTTCTACTAATGTCAGTTGATATTCTCAATGTATTTGCTGCCGTTTTCTATCTCTCTTGTGTGTTTTATTACGCAAAAATTGTAGTTCTGATTTTCGAGATTTCAGTTTTCGCGGAAACAAAATTGTTACGTGTGACGCATATCCGTATCAAAGTTTTCAAAATAGTTGCAACACTTAAAAATTAGCCTTCCTTTTCTGGTTCTTTTTGCTGATAAGGACATTAATTGTCATTTTGAACGTATCGTGCGAGTATTTTCTTCCGAAAATGTTTAATGGCATTCAGGTCGATCGGCTCAAGAGAAGTCATAAATACTTTTGTCTTTTGGCTCTCGTACCAACAAACACTACAAGAATGCGTAGGCTAAACAAAATTAGTGTATGACTAAGAAAAAAAACCGATCCTTTTTAATCTAAAACACAAAACAAAAAAAACTCAAACGAAGACCAACCTATTTGACAGTTAATTTATTCCAAATCTAGATCGCATTATTATGTATTTAGCCACAATAACAAATAACATAATTATAACAGAAAACCTGAAGTTTAGGACTGGAGAAGGAAAAGAGCAGAAATTTCATTTTTGCTGTTAGCAGCCCTAGTCGAGATCCCACTCAAATTTCGGTCACGATTTGAGCGGTTATTCAAACGATTGGACTCGAACTGCTCAAGAAAAGATTTAATGAACCACGACTGCCCAAATCTCGATCAGTTTCCTTAAAAAAAGCTACAAAATTTTCTCCCGATATGATCGTTGCAGGGTACACACTATCAGTTTTGTTTAAAAATGAGCTTCGAACCTGCCCTAAAAACAGAAAGAAAGTCATGAACCATTTTATATTGTTCTAGGTCCAAAAAACAGTCATCAAGGCTCATTGCGGTTCCTCTTTTTTCAAAACAATTTGTTCGTTTGTCTTATTGGTTGGTTAGCCTAAATTTTTTGATAAAATTGTTAAGCCGATGAGATATGTTGATGTGTGTGCCGATTGGTCGAGCCCGCCCCGACAGATCTCGAGCAGAGACTAAAACTAATCAGCAGCAAGCTCGACGAGGGATATATAAAAGGAGGAATAAGGCTGGCCGCTTCAGATGACAAGGTCGCAACTTTTTCGACACTTAACTATGACTTTTGGTAGCAAAACACACAAAAGAAGCTGATGTAAAAGACCCAAACTCGGACAGCGTCAATCAGTTTTTCGTAACTGAGTTTTAGGTATACAGGATAATTATGTTTTTTTTCCAAATGGTCCGGGAGCCGGTCCGGACAAGATTGTTCTTTAAGTTTTTTCAAAGACCATATTAGTAAATCAAACAGCAATGAGCGGCTCAAAAAGGTGAAGATAAAGTACCCGAACAGCTGCGACTTTTATTTTTGGAGCACAATTAAACACCTCATAAAATATTTGGAGGCTTGGGACAGATTGCAATCGGCAGTAAGCTTAGACCCATTGCGTCTAAAGGTGCAGGAAACAAGAAAACGACAAAAATCTTTTCTAGAGATTTCAAGTAGGATGTGATTCTAAACAAGGAGCTGGATTAGTTGCACACACCTTTAGAAAACTAATTGAGCGTGATGAAAACCCGAACTGCTCAATGATACTTAAATTAGATTTTTGTATTGCATACAGCAGTTTCTATTCAACCGGAGTTATATTTCATGCGCCTACCGTAAACCGAGTTACCACTTTTACGGAATTTGCATCTTTATACCGTGAAGCTCCATCCTTTTACATACGCTAGCAAAAGCGCCTGAGTCCAAAACACACGTTTGGTTTTTAAATGATAGAAACCTAGCCGACAAATACAAGATAGAGCTCAGAGATCTTAAAAATTTACTCAAATCAGAAAAAAAGCTATGGTTTGAGCCTAAACAGAGACAAAAGTGAGCTATGTTTTCTATGACAGACCACAAGTAAGCATTACAAAAAAATAAAAGGTCAATTTCAAAAAGTCAAGGATAAATTTAAAATCCTGGGCTCACCTATAGGCGCATTTGGTCGCAAAGGACTTGTAAATTAAAACATTAGCTGCGCTGGAAAAAGTTTCGCGGGTTTTTGATAAGCTGGATGCATATGATAGTTTTTACCTCCTAAAAATTGGCTTAGCATGCCAAAACTCCTATATTATTTGTGTACAAGTTCTTGTTTTTTTTGCGGAGTAGAAATTCTTCATGGAAGTTAACAAATAAGAAAAAATGAACGATAGCCAATATTTGAAAATTTCTCCCAGCAGCCAAAGCTGGCTTGAGTGTTTTTTCGCTCACCTCCTTTTTTACCAATCCCCCGAACTGGCACAGTCGAACCTTCCGACTTACGGCTTAAAGGCGTTTCCAACCTTAAAGGCGGTTTGATCATAGTTACGATGAAAAGGAAGCTCAAAAAAATCTATATTTTGAAATTTTCAAAATTCTGTTTTGGACTGGAATAATTCTGAGAAAAACCAAAAACACCTATTTCAACCAAAAATCTACAATTAATAGGAACAGCTGGTTGCATGGCGGAAAATAGTCGATAAAAAGAGAAAAAGATAGAAGATCAGCGGAGTTTTTTTGTCGTAACACGAGGATACGTCAAATTGTTTATCAACAGAAGGTATTGCAGAAGGAAGGTCCAGTGGGACATTCAAGACTGATAAGAACCCTCCCGCACAACAAAATTGGAGAGATATTGATGTTATCTCCAGGAGAGTGCAGAATGGAAGGCCCAAGGCCCACAGACTGTTAGAAAAACTTAACGATATATTACAGCTGCTGTAAAGCCCTGAACGCATTTAATTTACTCCAATTTTAACTTAGTTTTTCAGAGCATGCGCAGTTAGAGGAAAGAATCAATCCATCTCAATTGGATTTTGTGTATAATTGTCAGTGAAAACATATTTGATTGTTGTTTTCTAACCGTGTTTTTGAAATTACTCACGTTGTCGGCGGATGTGAGAACCAGCAAGGGGGTTATTTTCGCATGTAAACGGGACCTGAACGAAAAGTTTTTGACTGATGTCCTAAGAATGGTATTAAATTACTTAGCCCATAACAGACCAGAAAAATAACTGGCTAAGTCAAGACGGTTAAAAACGAGTAGGATTAAGGTAACTGAGTTCAGCCAGTCGTCAATAGGTACTTTTTACGCTCTGTCACTGTGTGATGTCTGGGAGAATGTTACATTTACCCACTTTTTGGCCTTAGCAGAAGAAGCGAAAGCTATTTTAAGTGAAAAATTAGGTTTGAAACACGAGGATTAAATATAAATTGATGCAATATAACTTTGTTTAATTCATTAAAATGTGAAGTAATTCCGGAAAACGAAGTCCAAAAAAATGGGTGGAGCCAGTTTTGAACATGAGGTTTTGAAATGATTACGAAATTTGATTTTACCTTGGTAAAAATGTCAAGGCCGCTCAGAATAAATTTGGATCGCAATAGTTGAAATTTATTCTGTGTAAAAACCTAACATTTAAACTGACAAATCAGCAAATTAGAATCGTTATTGTACTCCGTCAAAGCTCAAAATTTTGTAAAAAAAAACAAATATGGATGACGTGACTTGTCTGAAAACCGCATAAAGGTTCAGTAGGCATACCAATTTTGCCTTCACTCAAATTCCTTCTGTTTTGGAGCCAAAGCACCTTAGTATACAGCTAATTAGGGATGTATCGTCTGAGAGCCCCTGGTAGAAAAAGCGCAGGCCTGGTCTGTAACTCTGGAACGCCAGGGGTTGAGACTGAAAACTGCAGCATAGACACATTTAGAAATCTAATTAATTTTTGATATGATCGAACAACAGCTTCCCAAATTCAGGGAGCGGCCAGCCCTCCTAGTCAGCTCTGAAAAATCTTAAGCACATGCTTCAAGGAATCGAGGCCAGGTAGTTTCCTTAAGCAGAGAATCTCCCTCACCAAACAGGTTGCGTTTGCTGCCTGTGTACTCGGCCTAACTAACGTTAAAATTAATTGCGAGAAATTTTTTACTTATAGAGCCAAGGGAAAAAAAGCGCAGCTTTATAAATGTATGTGAAAGACCCGTAGCCGCTATCAGGTCAGTTTTGTTGAGTCACTTGCAATTTCGATTTGTTCTGTGCAGGTGCTATTTTTCTCAATCTGGTTGGCTTGATCCCCAATCATCTGTCTTTTATCCACATTTAACTTTTCTCTTTGATGTCTAGAAGTTTTCTTCAATTTTGACTGGATAATGAGATGAAGGGAACACTGACTATAATTTCGACTATAACTATGACTGTTCGGCCTATAGATTATTATAGATTATTTGAATCTAACCTGCCTGTTATAGGTTAATTTAAAAAAAAAACAAAGCAAAAAAACTGTTCAACATTTTTTAAAAATCCATTAAAACCTCTCAATAGGCGCATTCTAAAGCAAGTCTCTGAGCGTAAGCATATAAAAAACTACTCAAACCGCTTATTTTTTGGCTGGAGCTCTCGAATCGGGACTACTTTTTGTGCTGCCTGGGTACTTGTCTCTCGAAAGGTGCCATAACAGATGAATGGTTAGTAGGTTGTTGAGAATGTCTATTAACCTAATTGTTATGATAAACTTATTAAATAGTGTATCTGTTCAAACTTAATTCAAGTGGATTTTTATATTAAATGCGCTAGGCTTTCCTCATTGACTTTTATTACCAAGTCTCGCTGTTCAAGCCGTAGGCGAGTAAAGTTTCTCTGGCGTAACTAGAAGCAAAAAGAAGTGAGCTGGTGGAACGGCCACCAAAATGACGTCAACTTGTACCAATCCTTACTCTTGTAAATTTTAATTCTAAAAAATTTTAAATACTAATTGAAAGTATTGATAAATCACCTCAAGACTCACCGTGTCTCAAAGAGCATCCTTTCTCGTCCCAGGTCTCTGCGCTTCAGGTAGATGCCGCAATTCAAGGCAAGACGCATCCCTAAGTTTTTACAGTAACTTGTTATCGAGACCTCAAGGACCAAAAATATCTCATCAGCTCTAGTGAAAATCAACAATTTACTCTGATCCCGCGAATTTTCTGACGTGATGGCATCCATTTTTTGTTCTACAATAATGACTTCTTTACTAATTTTCAGCAAATTTAATCTAAAGTGTTTGTCGCTAACTTGACGCGCCGTTCTTCCTTAAGTGGCTACTTGCAATTCGAAAAAACAGCTTGCGAGGCCGAGGTTTTTGAGGCTTCACATGCCCAGACTACAGCGGCACAACCAACAACTGTGATCACTATGAAAACCATTGAAAATACCTTCGCAATGCATGCAGCAATGATATTTCCACACTTACTACTGTTCAAAACGAAGTCAGAAAACGATGAATCTTTATCGAATACGATGAAGCGCAACTAACAAATGAAAACTGGAAAAATATCAAGCGCAAAAGTAAAACTACCGGACACATCCAAAGGCGATCTTTCGCTCGACGAATATGGTTATTATTGCATGTAAACCGAACCTGATAGAAAGTCTTTTGGCTGATGACCGAAGAATAATAACATATCATTTAGCCCATAACAGAAGAGAATAATAACTAGCTAGTTCATGACGGTTAAAAACGAGAAGGATTAGGGTAAACGAGATCAACCAGTCGTCAATAGGTATACTTACGCCCCGTCACTGTGTAATGTTTCGGCGAATGTTGTATTTACTTCTGGTTGTAGCTTAGCTGAAGGTGCGAAAGCTATCCTAAATGAATTTTTTGGTTTGAAGCACGAGGATGAAACATAAATTGAAGCATAATAGTTTTGGTTTGATTCAGCAAAATGTGAAGTAGCTCCGGAAAACGAAGTCCACGAAAATCCGGGGAGCCAATTTTGAACTTGAATTTTTTCAATTAACTTGAACATTTGATGTAATTTATGTAAAAAGAGTCATGGCTGCTCAGGGTAAGTTCTGATCGCATTAATTGAAGTTCATTCTGTGTGAAAACCTAGGGTAAAAATTGAGAAATAACCAATTTAGAATCGCTATTGTACTCCACCAAGGCTCAAAAACTTGTTAACAAACAGATGGGTTCGCGGAAAAAACTAAGCAAAGATGGATGGCATGGCTTATTTTTACTAAAAATGCAAAAAGATTCAGTAAGCATTATAATTTGATCGCACTAATGAAACAAGTTTTTGCCTTCGCTAACATTTCTTCTGTTTTTGAGCCACAACACCTTAGTATACAGCTCCTGAGGTATGTATCGGTAGTTGACGTCTGAGAATCCCTGGTAGAATATGCGCAGGCTTGGTTGGTAACCCAGGACTGCTGGGGGTCGAGGCTGAAAATCGAATCAATGACACATTTAGAAATATAGTTAACTTTGGATATATTATCGAAAAACAGCTTCCGAAGTTCAGAGTGCGGCCAGCCCTAGTGCTGAGAAATGCTAGACGCAACAAGGAGTGAGATGGCGGAACGACCTCCAAAATGACGTCAGTTTGTACCACTCCTTTTTCCTCTTTTTTCTTTTTTACATCGCTCTTGTCAGAAACAAATTTTAAAAACTAATTGAAAGTATTGATAAATCACCTCAAGACTCACCGTGTCTCAAAGAGCCTCTTCTCAACCCAGTTGTCTTCGTTTCAGGCAAGACGCATCTCTGAGTTTTCCCAGAAACTAGTTATCGGGACTTCAAGTACCACATATATCAGACCAGCTCTAGTACAATCAACAATTCATTCCTACAGCGATGCAACGCTTCATGATCTGTTCGAAACTGTTTTGCAATACAAAGCAAAGCGCCTAAATACAGTAAGAATTGTTGCTGGATACAATGATAACAGGCTGCAACCACAAGGTTTAAAACAGCAGTTTCTACCTTGTTACTAACAAAATTCAGACCAGGACAGTGATCATCGCCGAAACAATTCAGAACTGTAGTAACTCTGAAGTAAATCGTAGAACTTTTATTCATATATCTGTGTTGTTTAATTTGATAAATAATTCTGTACACCCACATACACTTATTGTCTCAACTAAAGTCATCATAAACCTAACCCCTCAATTGTTCTGCCTTGATGACATTTCTCGTTCTACAGTAATGGTTTCTTCACTGAATTTCTTGCAAAATTAATCTAGAAATTTTCTTGCATATTTTCTCGGGTGCTAGACTCAGAATTCTAGTCCCAATTTCAAATCTCAATTCAAATTCCAATTCCAAAAAAAACCTTTTCGTTCGCTTGATGGTCTACAACAATGACAGGTAATTGGATTGAAAATTGATAATGATTTCTTTCTGAAAAGCATATTCTTTTCTGTCTTCGTTTTTCTATCAGAGCCGCCTCAGTCGGATAGACCAAAAAACTTTATTTCAGACCGTTCAAGTTGGATAGACCAAAAAATTTTATTTCAGGACCGTCTCAGTCGAAGAGACCAAAAAACTTATTTCAAGTCCCAGCTGATAAGAGTTTGTAGTCAATTCCAATTCCTGTTCTCGGAATTGAAGCAACTCCATTTCCAATTCCTAGAGAGACGTCTCAAATCCAATTCCTAGAAAAAAAAATTGAACTGCCTGGTAGAACTTTTCCCCGTAAACAACTCCGTTCTCAGAATCTTCAATTTTAAGGTCTCCAGTTACAGATTAGAGGAATACTGGTTCATGGCTACGTAATCTTAAGAAAGAATTTTTTTTTTGGCTTAATTGATTTCGTCCGAATTTTTTTCAGCTTACTTGCCGGGAACTTTAGTTTAATTTTGATTGTTTTTTTTTCACACGAGGGAGCTTGTGAGAGTAGTGTATTCGTATGATTCTACTTTTTCAACCTAATTTGCATATAAAATGCTCAATTGGTAGCACTTTTTTATCATTATATGTAGCAGTAGCATGCTTACATTTTTGCATCTGTTCTGCTTTGTTGGTCGCTAGTGTTTGTCGTTAGTTAACCGACCGGGTTTCTCGTTAGTCAACCGTCATCCCTGTCGTTAGCCAACCGACCGTAACGTTTTTATATTTGTACTTTTATATTTTACTCTCCTGTTTTGTGGCCGTAACCCAAATTCTAGCTTTGACAGACAGAGGTCAATTCTAGAAAACAGTCACAACCCAAAGATCAAAGCTAGAAAACAGCTGACAACACAGAGGTCAAAGCTAGAAAACAGTCACAATACAGAGGGCAAAGCTAGAAAACAGTCGGTTTTTTTAATGATTTTTTCATGACTTAGTCCTCTCAAGCGCACTACTAACATCACTATAGTGCGTCTCCAGTGCACTTTACCTTTAACATTTTTATCAGTAATTTTTTTTTTAAATGTTGATACTTCTCCTATTATTGATTATATTGTCAAATTTATTTTATACTGCGGCGACATCAACCCAAAACTAGCTCCAAGTGTACAATTTAATGACACATTAGTAAACAATTACGAAAACGACATGAAAATTTTACGCCTAAACTGTAGGAGTTCGATCAAAAAGATGTGGATTAAATACAATTTATGGGTTCTCTGAGACATGGTTTTATGACTCTTATGATAACAAATTGTGGACACTAGATAGTGATAATTTTGTCTCCTTTCGATGTGATAGATCAGCATTCGCAAGCAAATAACAAAAGGAGGGGCGTCATGATACTTCTTCCTAAAATCTGACACCCTAAACTACGCACATATCTAAATTTATTTCATCAAAATTATGACAGCATCTGGTTAGAATTTAAAACATCAAAGGACAAAAATGAAATATCAACACTATTAAATTTTTCCTATAATCCAAATAAATCTAACAAAACAGAGTTTGTTGATAAACTTGCTCTGTCAGTTGACTTTGCACAATCCTATAATTCAAATACTGTTCTCATGGGCGACTACAACCTTGACTATTTGAACACTGAAGAAAAAGAATCCTTGGATACAGTTTTAACGCCCCATAACTTAGATGTTGTCAATAAATTGACGCAAACTCATTCAAAAACACTGATTGACTATATTATCACAGATTTAAACTCAACGGAACTGATGAGCAAAGTTTTCAAATTTCACTCAACCAATTATAACAGATCATTTAGCTACAATTTTGATATCTGAATTGAAATTAGTTAATAAGACTGTGCCGTTTGAGCACATCATCTACGATCGATCAAAATATTCAGAAAAAGCATTCAAAACTGACCTCACAATCATTAATTGAGAGTCTTTCTACAGGCAAATTAACACTGAAAAAATGTTCAACATTCTTAATTCTAATATAGTAAACTGCTTGAAAAGATGCGCACCACTCAAAACAGTCTACATTCGTAATGACAAACCAAAATTCAATCTGAAAGACTGTAGTTTCATATCGAAATTATTTAATCCTAAATCAACTGAGCGACAGAAATGGAATATACTAAACGACACAAGAAACTCGAATAAGTCAGCAAACAAAATCACGCTACTAAAAAATTCATTTGGTGAAGCAATAACAAGCATTTTGAAATGGCAAACTTTTTGAATTACAAGTGTTCTAGACTCGGAAGTTTTTTTGAGGGAAAAATCATGAAAAAAAAATTGATTCAACCATCAAAAACACATGGACAAAAAAGAATTCATACAAAAATTTTGTTTCCGGTTTGTAAAAAAAATTAAATGAAAAAACAAATAATAAATTTGAACGCAAATAAACCACCCAAACCTTCTGATCTTCTGTCTAGGCTCTAAAAAACGGGTGCTACCAATTATATTCACACCCTACATTTCTTATAAATGAATTTATCAAGTACAATTTGTTTACAACTGGACCCAAAGAGCAATTTTTACACCAATGTTCAATAAAGATTACCCAGAAGTAGAAGAAAACTATAGACCAATCTCGATAACAGGTGCACTCTCTAAAATGTTTGAAAAACTACCATACAAACAAGTCAAGGAATACTTATTATCTAATAACCTGCTCAGCAAAACCCAAACTGGTGTGAAAACCTCATATTCAACGAGGGACGCCATCCTTTATTGCACTGATTTCTTAAATCAATGAATGAAAATAAATATGTTGCCGTATCTTTATTAGACTCACCAAAAGCTTTCGATTCTATCAACCACAATCTTTTAAAGAACAAATTGTATGATTTGGGTTTCTCTGAATTGGCAATTGAAATGTTTCATAGCTTTATAAGCAATAGACAGCAGAAAACTGTTTTAAAAAAACTGAATCCAATTGGATTTCACTTCACCAAGACGTAACTCAAGGTACAATTTTGGGACCCCTAATTTTCAACCTATACATGAATGACTTGAACAAAAATTTGACTGAATCTTGCAAAGTAGTACAATATGCAGATGACACAATACTATTTTGTGATGATAATGACATCAACAATGCTCTACAGCTTTTGCAAAAGTCCTGTCAGGATTTTTCGCTGTACTTCACAGGACATTCTCTAAAACTCAACACAAAGAAAATTGAGTTGAAAATTTTTTGGCAAAAAACATCAAGGCAGAAACCACAACTCAAAGTTTAGTATATTATTAGATGATAACAAAATAGAAAAAAAGCCAAAAATTAAGTGTTTGGGGGTAATTCTAGATCAATTTCTAACTTTTCAGGGAGAAGTTAAAAATATATTAAGAAAAATGGCTTGCGGGATCAAAACATTAGTCGACAAAAAAAAACCACTGACAATAAAAAGCCGATTACTATTATTGAACGTTTGAGTCATAAGCCATCTGCCCTACCCAGCAATACTGTTATGCAGTTTGACATTCGATCTAATAAGATTCTTTGAAAACCAACTCAGTTGGGCAATAAAGACTTGCTGTGACAGAAGAAAATTTGATTCTTCATCCGATCTCAAGCTGGAATACAAGTTACTTCCGGTTTCCTTGTTTCTCGATGTAATCAAAATAGTTTGCCATCTACGGAAAATCAAACCTAAACTACTACCGGTATACACAAACATCTAGTACGTGAACAACATAATCGACGAGAACAAAAGAAATAAAAAAACTACACTTTCAAGCAAGATTCATCAGCCATCATACCGAAAATTATTTTTTAAAAAGAAAATCAGTTCTTATTTGAAAAATAATTCAAAATGCAAATTCAAACATAAACAGCTGAAGTTTAATTTACAAGACTATGAAATTTAAATTTAAGGAATATTTTCTATCTATTTTTTGTGAAGATCCTTCTATGGCAACCTTTGTAAAAACAACAAGAAAACAATTTAAGTTTATTTGATCTTGAAGCTCGAACTATTAATTTAAAAATTTTGAAAATAAGTTTATAACCCAGAAAAGTTTTGTGACTTACACTTGCTTAATAATATAAATTATCATTTTGCAGTTAGTGTTCATTTTTTTGTGCGAGACTTATTTTTTCATGTAACCAACCTTTCTTAGTAGGAAAGGAATTTGCGTTGTTTGTGAACCTAAAGAACAATCAGGTTCCTTCCCTCTCGGCCTGGAGGTAACACAATTGTTTTTGCACCCTAAAGTGTGAGGTGTAACATTCGCCCAAAAAAGCATATGGACGGAAAATAACCCTAGGTTCTAAAACAACTGGCTAGCGTCTAAACACAACTCTACATGCTTTTAACCGTCTCTGCCAAAGCAAGTTCTTTGTGTGGTCTTTCTAACATCGGGTCGATGAAAACGTTGCTGTTTCCGGTTTCAATCAAAACGCTCTAAATAACTGAATTATATGCAAAAATAGTGAACTCATGGCGGGGTCTCGGTATCTCCAGACCACTCCCAAAAACAAGGCTACCACATGCTTATAATATTACTATTATTTTTGTTCAGTAGATAAAATCATGATCTCCATCGAAGATGGATCAACCCTTTCCCTCAACTCCTAGCTTCTCCTTATCTGAAAATGAAATTGATTTTAATTGAGTTCAACTCAGGACATCCTCAGGAAGCTAAATGTTTATGAAAACAGAAATTTATTTCTCCTCCCGAGACCATTCCGTATTCTGGAATCCGGACAAAGAGCTGTCTTATTTCTTTTCAGAATGCTGGACACGTCGTCCCAACACCCTTTCTGGTTCTTGGGAATCGCTTTGTAACAATTGTAGCGGCAATAAATCACTATATTTTTTTTTAGTTCGTCGTGGTTTTTCGTCCGACTCTTCTGTGTCTAAGACTATTGTTGTTCTGTTGTTTTCACGTTTTCAGTTATCGCGAAAAACATCGTAACGTGTCTTTCTTTTTGAACGAAATTTTAAAAGTTAACATGTCACACGAATTGACCATTCCTAATTCGCCAAACTGAACAACTCACACCGTTGATGCGCTCAAACCGCCAATTTTGTCGTTCAGCTGCTTAAATAAAAATTCGATTTCGAACTGCATTTCGACACATTCGGGTCAAATGCCACAAGAATCGAGTCCCGACAAGACCTTGTTTTTTTCAGTATCTTTGAAATGATTTGTTCCCGGTGAAAATTGAAGATTTCGGAATTTGCTTGTCTGCTCACGTTTTGTCGGTTAAGATGCCACGGATTTTTCTTGAACTGTAAGTAAGTATCATGTTAAATGCTAATGTATTTGATTGTACGTTCGGCGGACTGACGTTTTTTTTCAAATAATCATTTTTTTCGGCCCAACTGGTTTCTGCTCAAAGATCGTCGACTTCGCAAGTCTTATTTAAAATTCAAATGTCTTGCGTGGCATTTTTGCCTAGAATGCATGTTTGATAAAAACATGGTTTTGAGAATCATGAATGTACTGAATACTTTCATATAGGTCTTGGGGGTTTTTTCCTTGTTTTTTTCCGAAAAAGTTTGTTTATGCGCGGTTTGACTTTTTTTAATTTTACATTATATCTTTCGCTCAAAGGGAGGCAAACTCCACTATCGTGTAATTTCATCGGTAAACCATCTATCATATTTTTTTTAGAAATTCACAATGCCTCAAGTTCATATAATTTTACTAAAATATCAGAAGTTTAAGTTTTCCAAAAATTGTCAGTTTTTTTTGTTTTCTTGCGTTTGCTATTTGTTTCCAAATGACTGGTATGTTATGAAATTGGCTGATACTGGGTTTGTATTTAATTTTTTTGAGACGTTTGGATTTCTTTTTTCGCTGGTAAAGTTTTTAGTTGTTCTCGAAACTACTCAACCGATTTTCAAAAAAGGGTAGAAATGGACAGACCAAACCGTCTTCTCTGAGCGCTTGCATGATCACTTAGTCTCTCTTTACTTTACTCCACTGTCGACAGTTTTCGGAAAAGTTTGTGTTATTCGCCCGGAAGTATATATCGATGGAAAAACAGAGCTAAGCTGTAAAACGACTAGCTAGCGTTTAAACACAGCTCTACATACTTTTCACCGTCTCTGCCAAAGCCAGTTCTTTTGGTGGTTTTCCTAACATCCGGTCGACAAAAACGTTACTGTTTCCGGCTTCGATCAGAACGCTCTGATTAACTTAATTCATGCAAAATAGTGAGATCATGACTGGGTCTCTGCATCCCCAGACAACGAGGTCACTCCTAAAAACAGGGCTACTACTACTTATTATATTACTATTGTTTTTGTTCAGTAGATAAAAATCTTCATCTCCAACGAAGATGGATCAACCTTTTCCCTTAACTCCTAGTTTCTCATTATTTAAAAAGGAATGTGGATGTTAATTAAATCCAACTCAGGACATGACCAGAAGCTAAAAGTCTATAAAATGCAGTTCGAGTTCTAATCCCGAGACCCCTCCGGATTCTGGAATCCCGCGAAGTAGAGTCCTTATTTCTTTGAGGAAGGCTGGACACGCCACCCCAATAACCTTCTTCATTCTCCAGATTCGCGTTGTAACGATTATAGCGGCACAATCGTTACAACTCGCAATGGCTTCTGATATCGTATTCTTTCTTCAATCTCGATCAGTTTCACACGATTTCCATTGTTGTTGTTATCACTGAGACTCTGTTTTTGCAGTTTTAGTGTGTGCAAAACAAAAAAAATGACGTGTCTTTCACGTCCAAATCGAAAACTAACCCCTCCCGATTCATCCAATCGTTCCACTAGCCTCACTATTCCATAAACACCATCAATTTTCTCTGAAAGATGTTCCGATTAAAATTCGAATTGCATTTTTTCTATTCTGGTCGAATGTCAAATACATCCCGGTCAGCCCGGTCAATGTCCTCATTAAGTCTTGTAGTCTTCATCAAAATGGTACAGTGCCATCGAACAGAATTTACAAAATGCATCAATTCACTTTTACCTACCTCACATCAACTAACTTCAGAATATATATGGCATCATACTACACTACTATAGCCTTCCAACTTCTTTCACTAATCTGTACTTTCGAGGATGTGACTTGCCAACCAAGAAGCTAAAATTATCCTACTATGCTTCTTCACTTCAGAAATTTAGTTGTTATTGGTCCTGAATACTAAATCAGAAAATCGATGATTAGAAGGAAGAATGAAATAATCTCCTTCTTCAAGAGATTACTCAAGTCTCTCATATCACTACAAAGTGATCAGCCATCTTAGTTGATTAAAAACAGTCATGCAGGCTAGAACAATTTTTATACTCTTCAACCAAGCCTTTCTAATTAAATAGAAAGTGTCTCTAAAGCCACTAACTAAAATCACAATACAAATTTATAAATGCAACAAATTCTTCAATCTTCAAAAGTCAACTTAAAGTTTTCTTTTCAGTTTCAATTGCAAACTTAGTTGCTTTGTTTCTCATTTGAGTTTCTGACACACAAAATACTTCAGAGGTTTTAACTTCTTCTTCTTCTATACTCCTCTGTTCACTTCTTTTTTCCTCTCTCTGTTTTTGTCGTTTAGAAGTTCTTCCAGTTTTTCTCCTTTTTGCATCTTGTTTTTCGGCTGTTTGTCATTGTTCCATCTCCTCCTCCTGTGATACTGACTCTGCGCTTTCAGTTTCTTTGTCTTGTAACACATCAGTGGCTATTCTGACGCTGTTGGAGGCAGTCCTCCAACACTTCTGCTTTTCTACCCTCTGTTTGCAACAAGGTAGAGGATCAACATTAGTTTCTCTGTTTCGGCAGAAGCTGTTGTGGAGGTACAACGTCACGTTTTTCTCCAAGTCTTCCTTGAGCATTTCTTCTCTTTCTCTTCCGTCACATTCACTCGTTCTCAACATTCCGATGAGCTACAAAAGCTCACTTGAAAGCTCCTGCTCCAATGTCCTGCTTATACGCACTGTACACTCTGCCGTGCTTCGATATATACTTTTTGGCATTTTCGTACAAACAAGCAGTCATGTTGGCTCTAAACTATGGCATCAGTCGACGTATGGCCCTTATTCTTTTCACTTTCATCATATTGTTCAAGATTTTGCATGTTGTCTCGACAAGATCTAAATCTTGCAGACACTCCATCTCTTGCAATTGCTCTTTCGTTGGCGTTTCCTGTCAATCGTTCTCTCTCACATGAGATTCCAGCCATCTTGTCGCCATCATAACTCCCACTATCACTATCGTTACCGGCTGTGATGAGTCTGGTAAACCCATGGAGAGCAGCTCTCCAGAGTCTCAGATCAACACCAGATTACTGCGCCCGGGATACCACCATGTTTGTAATAAGCAATGGCAAGGGAACTCATCATGTGTCAACATGATGCTCCTCCAATTACGCTTTCCCGACGCTTCCAGTAGTGGTTCCACCTCCATCATCACTCGGTGGATCTCATCATTCTCATCTACTGCATTGTAATCCGTTTCTGTTGATCCTTTCTGCCTCTGACTTTCAAAATCTCTGAAGTTTCCACTGACGTACCCCATGAACTTCTTTCTCAGTATCGGCTCTAATCCTTCTTTGGTCCTTTCTGGAATTGCCGAGAACATCTTGCATAGCAACTCGTAAGACTCATCTTACATCCTTGCTAGTCTTACACACTTCGGTACTGAGAAGGCTTGGTCCACGAGCGTCCTCGTACTCTTCACATCCACCGCTACGATATGCACTGGGTATCTGATTTTGCACATTAGAGCCAATGTCGATCCCACCTAATATCACGCACCCAATGGTCTACGATAAGTTCGACTGTGCCGGATGTTTATTTCCGCCCTCGCTCCCTTTTCCAATATATTTTTGTTCAGTTTGCAAAACTCCCGGAAACCCTTCTACACTGATGGCCGTGACCATATCATGCTTTTGTTCTAGATTCAATAGTGAATCTAAAGAACCAAACATGCTCAAGAATCCTACTGCAGTCACTATATTCACCTCAAATCTTCCGTGGCAATCAGTAATCAACTCCGTTTCCGTTTTTGCTTTCACTACGATGTTTCCAAACAAGTTCGTCGGTTGCTTATGTTGTTTCGTCAGGGTCTTCATGCAATCCAGACCTCCACAGATGTGACCTTTGAGTCCACAGACTTTCGCCAGACAGCTACCAGGTTTGACCCAGTCCTCTAGTCCCCAGCCAGACGACTCCAGTTCATTCTCTCCGTTGCTCTTAGAGGCTGTCGTCATCAAATTATAGATGATGTTCAGATCACATCAAAGTTACAGTCTGCATTCAATTCCCTCTGCATATTTTGTGTCGCTCGTAATATCGAATCATCGCTAGAACTAGGACACCATGATGGCTTCATTATATCCCATACCACCATTAAACTCGTTCTCAGTAGTTCGTCCGAGAATCCCAACCCAAGTTCCTTTCGATTGTCAGTTTTTGGCTCTGAAGGTGCAGTCACTTTCTCTTCCAGCACAAGACTCAATTTAGCCTACTGATTAGCAGCGCTTCTTATCTTTGCAATTGTAGACAGCCAGAATCTTAGTAAAATTGCCTGCTGGTAGTCGAAGAAACAGTCGCGGATCTCTTTTTAATAAAAGGGTTGTAAGCCATCCCTATAATCCCGGATACATAACTGTAGGATTTCTTCCTGATCGGTCCGCAATCCTCACTGAACTTCGGCAGAGGTCCCATGGACTCTTTGGTGAGCCTCAGATCTTTGTTCGAGATTCTTCTGAATTCGTCTACCTTCTTCATCGGCTCTAGTTCTACGGGTTCTTTCTTATTCACTCGCATCGGTTTGCCGTGATATATATCCAAGAGATCCAGTAAGAGTAAGGCTTTCGCTTTCTCATCACTCTCTTTCAAAATCTTGACGCAGGTGTTCAATGCTGGCATTGATATTTGCTCCAACATAAATCGATTGAAATAGAGAGCGTCTCTCCGTTTCGCAAACGCCACCGCCGCTCCTTCTCGAGTCATTAAATCTCTCATATCCGTCATCTGAAACATTTTTCCTTCTTTCAATCTTTTTCTTTCTTCTGAGTCATACTCCTCGCGTGTCAACCCAATCATGCACCAAGCAAACCCGAGTTGCAACTCTGTTCTCGTGTAGGGTATCGCTATCAGAGCATGTACTTTCTACTTTCGGACTGATTCTCAACCCTTCTTCAAAGTTTCGTAAGACCATGGTAGGCTCACTAACTGTTATTTCGTCTCCGCGTGCGTTTCCGAGGATACGAACGTGCCGTATGCTTTTTGCTTTTTAGTCGTGCCTTGCATCATCGTCTCCAGGTAATTTTCCATGGCGCCTTTGTGTTCCAGAGCGATTAAGTGCCCTCTAGCCGAATTTATGTACTCCAGCATCTCCATGTATCCACCAGCGGGCTCATCAATCGAGACAGTTTCTGACACTGTCAATTGGTTGTATTCCACTGGACGCTTCCTTTTTCATGGTTCATGCTGGATGGTTTGAAATCTTTTCGAGTGCTTTCTCCACATAGACTCAGTATCTCCATCTCTATCGTGGCTCCAGTCAGAGTGCATTCACTCCTCTTGGTTTTATAACTGGCTGATTTTGAATCCCACCATCAGAATGGGTGGCACCATCGTTACGTCGGTCAACTTTCTGTCCGTGCCCGACAATCTATCATCACCCTGTCCCATGTCCATGGCTTCCTCAACACGCTTCCTCTTGGCTGATTTGTCGTCTATTATGAGATCTTCGATCGCATCGTTCCTTTTCAAGTTCTTTTCGTCATTGTCTTCCTGCGGTGTTGCCTTAGGAGAATTAGCTTCACTTTCATCTGTGGCCGAGTCGATCAATAACTCGCTTAATCTCCCCTCACACTCATCTAGCTTGTCGAGAATTTCTCGCAACAAGGGTCTGTTGAGACCAGTTCTCAGCATAGATTGGGTCCCATAGCATTGAACTACCGAACAGACCTCTTCCGTGATGGCAACTCTGTCTATGTTACATCCCGTTCTACTCTCGTGATCTCTGCGGTGAACTTCCCACTCCTCTTCGGGCAACATTCCCAAGAAAGGCACTCCGGCAGTGCCTTCTATTCTTCTTCTTCTCGGAGATTCCATTGAAAGTTTCTTCTCGACATTTTTAGAATTGCTAGGAGAGCTGCTCTCCTGCAAGTTTCGTTCTATTTCCATGAAGGCCGACGTAGGTTCCAGCGTAGAAGTTCCCTCCTCTAATGGCTCAGTCGTTTCCCCTCTGTCTCCATGCCGTTCCCAAAATCGCTAGGGAAGTTGAAGCCCAGGCTAGACATCCCGCCTGTCGAGGCTTTTTCATCCTCCCCCTCGGCTTGATATTGATCTTGCTGTATCGGCTCCTCCGATCAACGGTTTCCTCCCTGATCATCGTCTCGCTTCTGATCTAAACTTGAACTTGATGGGCCTTGCTCGTCATTTCTCGGTCCATCTAGAAATTTTGGTACAATAGTCTGCCAGCTGACCGATCTTCTTCTTCTCCATGCTTTACTTTGATCTCTTCGCAGCCGAAGGGTGCTAGCACAGTCCTAGTGTGTAATTTCCCACTCATTGAATACTCTGGCTTCACGCTCGTTAAAATCACTGAGGCCTCTTGCAAGTCTGCCTTTTCTCTCATTACTTTTGGAGCCAGGTCCAATTTCGTCCATTCCTCTTCAAATCGTCCGGGTCTCGAATCGGCTGCATTATTCATCCGCTTCCTCCTTGTCTCATTCATGTAGACAAACTGCTTACACTGCAGCACGGCAACGTTTCTGCCTAAGAAGCACTGATCTATCATTTCAGAGAATTTCACCACACTCCTTTTGTTAGTCTCAAAAGCTCTCATTTTGTGGGTTTGTACTGCGGAGATTGCTCTGAGCAACATCCTTCTTATTAAGGGAAATTCAGGGAATTCTTCCGGCAGTTTCTTGTAGTCAGCCCAGCGTTTCGTTTCTTCTCTAACCTTGTGGTGCGAGGTCATTAGAATACGAATTGTCGTTTTTTCACCATTCGTCTTATCATAGGGCCTTAAGTTCCAAAGCTTTGGAAACACCTCGATGCGTCCTCTATCTACTTCTCCCATACGGTCACGGAAGTGATCGTCGAAGTTTATGACAGTCATCTCTGGCTCTGATAACTTTGCAAAGAATAGGTGCTCGCTCATGATCTCTCGCACCAATTAAGTGCACTTCTGTCCACTGCTGAGATGAGGTTCAGGTGCAGCGCCGAACTCCTGTATACTTCCACCTTAACATCAGGGAACGCAAACATGACTGCAGGTCCATATATGACGGTCATGAATTCCGTGACTCCTCTGATCAGCGCTGATGGAGCGGTCCGGTTGCCAGGTTCAGATCAGTTAACAGGGGCGTGCCCCCTGCATGACGTCGCACGTGTTCTTGCTTCTCAATCGTCTCATCTTCTCCTGTCCCAAATTCTGCTGCAGTAGCTAAGGGATAGGAGTGTGTCGCAAATCTCTTATCATGATCCACGAGCCCGTAGATCTTTTCATATCGAGTTTCTTTACAATTTCTCATTTGCACCGGTTAGCGAGTCAGGTTCTTTAATCCCACATGGCTCGCACATGGCTAGTGTTTCCACAATCGACAAATTCGTGACTGCCTTGAGGATTTTCCCTGTCAAGTATCGGTAGAACGAAGGGTTAACATTTGCCAGGGAGGACACGGTCCATCCTGCTCCCAACCCTTCCAGCATAGTGTCCGTTCTGTCAAAGCCTTCTTCTTCCTCCACATTCTGCTTCAAGAAAGCTTCCAGGGTAATTTGACACATCTTGTTCACAAATTCAGCTGATTTTTCTTCTGCATTTTCGGCCAGATTCACTTCTTTCACTAGATAAGCATGAATCTTCGTGATCATCGCGGGGACTTGACCCCTCGTGATGATCGAGGTGTCAAGTGCAGCCACTTGTTGGCCTATGGCTTTGTTCGCAAAACCATTGCTCTTTGGAGTTCTTTCTTCTTTCTCCTTCTTCTTTTTTCCCTTTCCTCGGAACCACAGGTCGTTGGACATGGCCACAATCACTGGATGGTCATCGCCTACCCCTGGTTTCAACTTGAATTGTCGGCTGAAGTTGGACAGTTCTAACCCCAGTACTTCATCTAGCACCAGCATGTGTAGTGAATGATTTTTAAATCCTCGCATTGCATTTGAGATGTCTGACCATAATGCCGGCAATTCTGCCCTCGGTGGTCTCAAGTTCTCCACTTCTAATTCACGGTTTGGGGCAGTTTGATTACATTATATTTCACTACCGAGAGCAACGCCACCATTGCATACACGAACTTCAATCCATCCGGGAGATGTGCGTAACCCGGAGATAAGGGAAACACAGCCTTCGGTGTAATTTTCGAGAATCCACCTTCAGTGTATCAATTATCTCACCCATCGATTCAGGTATATCTTTTATGGCTGACCACACCGCGTCTTCCGCCGTTGTAGGTTCTCTGAGTCTGCTCAATAAACCCATGCTGTGTCAGTGATCGTTTACGCCGGCGAACAGGATCGTGATCGGGTTCATCTCTGTTTGTCGTTGCACTCCAATCGCCATTGATAAAGACTGCATCAAATCCAGATCGATTGCTGCCAGCATTATCACGTCGGGCCAAAACAGGGATTTGGAGGTGTACGCGAAGTCGGAATTCGCAAAAAAAAAAGAATCTTCGCTACCTTCGTTTCCGCTTTGTCGTATGCCGTGAAAATGGCTTCATTCTTTCGGAATTTCATCCCACCATATCTCTTGACGCCGCCGTCTTGACTAACCTGCTTTGGGTAGGCCCTTTCTTTCACGTGAGATGGGGGTGCTCTCATCTGTTTGAAAATCTTCACATGTTTCCTATCGGTGCTTTCGTTGCCAGAATTCTTCCTGGACTTTCTTCCCGATTTCCTTCATAATGGTTCAGTTTCACGTCCTGCAAAGGTCTCGCATTTACTGGACACATTGGGTTGTTAGACGGCAGTCCCTCTAAATCGGCCAATCTCAATGCGGTTGTAGAACTGAAGTTAATAACTGCTGCTATCAACCAGTCCACTCCTGCAATGGTATACAGCCTGCTCACGGAGACATTTGCTCCATTCAGCATCCTCACGGCGTCGGCTGCAAACTTTACCGTTTGAAAATTCAACTTCATCGGGTACTGCTTGTAGACATGTCAAGATGAAGGTATGGGCCTCAACCACATCAAAGAGCTTCTATCTGGTCATTGTTCTTCTTGGCTCGTACTCGTAGTCTCTGATCTTGAGGTGCCTGAGGTGTCCGTTGCCGAGTTGACCGGTCCTAACCTTCTACGTGGACGAATCGTTATTCTCACTGGCGCTTCTCCCATTCTGTCAGATATGTCTATCCTTTGCCCAGGCTCGCTAGAGTTTTGCGGCCTCTCGGTCACGGTTGGGACAGATGCCAAACGTGCTTCCAGGCTAGGGGGTACAAAACTTAATAGTGTGGCTTCTTCCATCTTCAGTACTCCCGGGGCAAAGAGCTCGACTTCCTGTTCATCCAGTCGCTCCTGGAAGACTCGATTCAATCAGCCTTATACCTCTGTTCTCTCAAAATGAATTCCGTCGGTGGTGAGTCTGGCCTGATAAATTGCTCTGAGCTCATGTTCAATATCCATGAGGATCATCCGTCCAGTATTGCGACTCGCCAGATTTCTCAATATGTTGTTCCACCTAATAACCCTTTCGTTATGCCTCCTTCCCGCCGGTGTCAACGTTCTTGTGTTCATCGGTACGGTGCTGACTTTCAGTACCTCGCACTTGAACTTCTGCCAGAGAGCAGTAAATAGGCACACCATCATCGACTTCCACTGTGCCTCTTCTTCATCTGAACCTTTAGACCGTTGTTTGTCCCCACTACTATCATTACGTTAGGGATTCTTCCTGGGTTCGTTAGCTCCACCATCCGATACAGCTGGGCTATCGTGGCATCTCCAAAGGCCATCACCGTGGTGATCCAGGAGGTCCTCAGGTTCTGGAGTACTCTAACCAAGCTGTCACCCAGTATCAGGTATGATGTCCCAAGTGACGGTTGTTACAGGTTTATTGCCGGCTCCAAGTCGCTCGATTGAAGCAGGCTCGCAGATCCGTATCCGGAACTCCCGTGAATTTATTCTTCACCTGATTATTCTTCTGTACATCAATCATTCGGGACACTTTCTTCATCGGCATCACTCGTATTTTCCTGCATGGAACTTTGGAGCTCTTTGCTGGTAACGTCGTGTTGCTAGCTCCCGTTCTCGCCATTGTCTCTCGGGAGAGTTGCACTCTGCCCGTATCGTCAACTGTTCCATAGGGTGCAGTCACCCGGGAACCTGGTGCCTTCCTGTTTGCGGCAAGTCGTCCAGCTGTTGCTATCAGCTTCTGCACTGTATATTCCACGACTGGGTCACCTAGGATGTGACTTAGGTCCGGGATTGTCACTCGACCAGTTGTAGCTTGGAGTCGCGTCTCCGTCGTTTGGCTTAGCTCGCGAGGCGTCAGAAGCTCCATCGGAGACTGCCCACGATAAACATTCCTTGCAGTTATTGCTCTTTCTACAGCTGTCATCAATGCTAGCCGCTCCGGTCGCTCTTTGTACTCTCGCCTCAAGCGCTCTATTTTTTCACCCTGTTTCGAATTACAACCTTCAAACTGTTTTTCCACATGTCTCTGTCTTCTTCTGTACTGAGCGTGGTTTTGGTTATTTCATCCAGTTCTTTCTTTGTCTTTTCTAGCTCTCGCACCGTTCCGTTCAGATCCTGCATGGTCTCATTCGTCTGAACCTCCTCTTCTACTCTCGCCCTCTTTGGTGGTACAGCCGCTCTCAGTTGTGAACTAGACGAGACAGCCTCGCTGTTCATCTCCTGATGCATCCTTCTAAATCCAGGCCTAGGCTTGGTAGGCAAAGGCATCTCGCCTGGTTGGTAGGTCCTCGAACTTCCCAATCCAGGCTCGTTCCCGAAGTCACTTCCTGAGAGGGCCCCGTTTCTCTACCTCATCACCCTGATGTTCAGGCAGTCTAGTACTCCTCTTTCTCTGTATGCGGCCATCAATAAAACTTCCGTGGGGCGGTCCCCACGGTTGCCGTGCCCTAAGATAATAATTAAGGCGACCAGCAACATGACTACCTCTGGGTTCTCCTAAGCGAAGTCTCGATCTGTTAGCCGACGTTAGATCGCATCTACCGTCGGTCCAACATATGCCTCTGGTCTATCAATTCGTTCAAGTCGAAGTTGTCCATCTTCTTTTAGATTCGATTCTATTATAATTTGCTCAATTGAAATCAGGTGAACAATTCAAGGATCAATCAGGATCTAGAAAAAAGGTCACAAGTATCACATCTATCAACTTTACTCCAATTTTGTATTAAAATTAATCTAAAACAGTCAGATAAAAAAAACCTTGATATTTTAAATTTATTAAAATCAATTTTTTGCTAAAAATCGTGGACTTTGATCTGAGAATGGACAGTCCAAACTTTGGATCTTTTCCTAAGATCGTCGTTCATTCATGGTCACTAACCCTTCCATGCCCAAGGTCTTAATAATATAACACATAAAACATAACACATAACCTACATAACAAAATACCTCTTAAAACAGCCTAAGCTCAGCCTATACTCAAATAGTTTTTCTTGTGTAAGTATACTTGAATGTTCGTATCAGCAAAGCTTACGTGTATCAGTACATACAACTCCCTCGGATGCAGTCATTCTCGGTTTGGATCGTTTACCGGGAGCGAGAGTTCTCTCACCTCCCTCTCCACAAGGAAGTCTTTCTATCTGGTCTGGGAGAGAACCAAGTTCTCGGGGTCCACATGCTGGTTCTCCGTCTCCCTCGTCACCAAGAAGCATAAATACTTTCATGGTATCTGAGAAGCCGCCGGAGGCAAGGCTGCTACACCTCATATACCTGGCCTCTGCTTCCACAGAAATTCTATGTTCCTATATTCCCTTTTAACGTCGCCTGCTAATGCTGTCCTAAAATTCATATCCGCTGTGACTGCTATCGCACATGTTCTATTTGTAAGTATAAATTCGCTACCTGTTAATATTATGCTACTTGAGTAATCATTTGGTATGTTAAAATGTGTCTCCACTACTCTTCCTATGTCTGGTTTCTTAGAATCCTCGCCTATTTCTGCTTCCAGGTCACCTGTCTCTCTTGCTATTCTTTATTTTTATTAATAATTTTTCAATGTGAGTAAGTCCTACCCCCACTCCCCGGACAACAATATCCATCGACGTCCCCATCGATCGCATACAGGAGATTAAATCGAGTTTAGACGCGGGAATGAGTAGTTGCCCTTCCTGGGCAGCCCAGGAAGGATCATTCCTCTCGGTTTGTAATGTATTTAATGCTCTCCCGGTCTACATCTTGAATTGTGACACTGGTCGTTTTCGGGCCCGACGTCATTTCGTTCAACCATTCCAACACACGGAGATTTGTCAATTCTTCCTGGTACGATTGCTGTTGCTCGTGGTCGAAATCTACCTCAGGTTTTGACCGATCCTCGATCCATTCCTCGTCGTGGTCGTCGACTATGTCTATGTCCTGTGACACAGTTATTTCTTCAAGACCCACCAATTCTTCCACTATTTTCTTCAGATCTATCCTGTCCACTACGAAGTCATCTCCGTAAGGGCTGTATTCTTTGTGAGTCTTGTCCTGTCACTCTGTCGTGTCTGTATCGCAAACGGTAGGTCTGGTTCCAAGTTCTTGGGGTCCTCTATTTGTTCCGGGTCATGCCGTCCTCTTGTGTGTAGGGTAAGGTTTCTTCATTCGCTTCGATCACCTCATTGGGATCCAGGTCTAGTGGTGAACATAATCCTTCTTCTAGGGTTTAATTCCCATCATTCTTTCCCCTGGTGCCCTTCTCATTGACCTCGCAGGCTAGGTCCATCATCAGATAATCCTCTTATTCCATGTCTGCAGGTATGGAACAATCTTCCGTAGATGGGTTGTGTGGCTTTATATTTTCAAAGTGAGCGGCTCGGCCGGTACTCAGTCTATAGAAACGTCCCTCTTAGTGCAACTCCACTATCATGAAGGGTCCCCTCCAGTTCTTTAGGAGCTTTTTTGTTCCTTTTGGAGGTATAACGTTTTGGAATACCCATACGTAGTCTCCTACCGAGTAAGCATTTACACCAGCTGCTTTCCTATCCAATCTTTTCCTCTGCCTTGCCTGTGCCTGCTGAATGTTCCGTCTACACAAGTCGTTCAGTTCTTGTTGACGTCTAATCACATTCCTTACGTAGACCTGTGGTGACGTTTTCTTTCCCTCATACTCTGGGTAAAAGAAAGTTAAGGGCAGAGACTTCTCGTGTCCAGTTAACATTATGTGTGGACTAACTCCAGTGATGGAATTTTGCGTGCTATTGTAGGCTCCCATCACCTGTGGAAGATATCTGTCCCAATCATTCATGTACCTGGAGCAATATACCCTCAGCATCGACACCAGCGTCCGATTTTGCCTCTCTACTAAGCCATTCGTCTGGGGAGGTATGTCGTGGAATGAGCTTGAGCCACCTGAGAGCGTCTCGTGAGCTCTTTAGTAAGTTCTCCTACAAAAGCTGTTCCATTGTCCGATTGCAACCTCATCGGACAACCATGTCTTGCTATCCACGTATTCATCAGGTGATCGCACGTCTCTTCTGCTGAGGCAGTTATAAAGGGCACGGCCTCTGCATATTTCGTGAAGTGATCTACCATGACCAAGACCTGATTGTAACCACTGTCTTTCGAACATAACTTCTGGTGATCAATATGCACCACCTCGTTGAATTCAGATGATTCGATCGACTGTAGTGGAAATCTCCTTGGTTCTTTGACCTGTTGACATGACAGACATGCTGTCACCCAATTCTCATACGCCTTCTTCATTGCAGGCCACTCAAAGCGTGTCAGAATTCCTTATCAATTCCCTGGTTCCCCATCTGATCATGCGACCTGAATAAAAGTTCTGTCTGATAGAGTTGCGGCAACACTATCGCGTTATATTTGTACAGGACTTTGTCTTCTTCTCTTCTTCTCAGAGTTCCATTTTCTATCCACATTTTCAAGTTGCTCGTCATGCTGTCAATTCTCTGCGCTCTTAGTAGATCCGAGAGTCTGTATCTCGCCTTCAAGTACGTCTTCATGACCCTCATTTGACTATTTAGCTCATTGGGCAGATTCGTATCATCTTTCATCTTGACGCACCAAATCTTCGCCAATGGCTGTGTTTCTTGTCTGAACGGTTGAAGATCAGTCCTGACTACCTCTTTCTCTGGCAACAAACTTATCAAACGTTTCGATACCGCTATTGTTTCCAGATCATCTGCTGAGTTGTCAAAGACTCTTTCACTTGGTATGAGGTAGCGATCACTGTCAGGGTCTTGATATACCTCCCTGTCCAGATCTCTTGCTCGAGTCTCCACTAGAATTGTGTGGCTCTGACGGTTAGCTCTGACAGTTCCGACCCGTGCTCGAGTTGCTGTCTGAGTAGGTATCGATTCCTGAATTCCGGGATTCGTCATCAATTGAAGAGTCTGCGGTGGAGCACGTGCCTTCTTACGAATCAGTTTTGCGCGCTCTGCTCTTCAAAATTTTGTCCTCCAGATCCTGTTTTTCATCGTGGACTTTTTCTTCTTTTCTTCTAGACTCCCCGGACAAATTTTCTTGTCCCGGGTTTTGTTCTTGAACTCGCCTGCTCTCCTCGCCGTCCTTCTCCCAGGGCAAATAGTCTTGCTCCAAGTTTCGTTCAACCTCCTCGCATTCCTTTTCCTGATCTTCAAAGTAAACGGTTTTTTTTGTGTACCGTTATCTTGTGCTTTCCGTTTGCATGATGTACTTGTTAAAACGTCTTAGGGTCTCGAGGATACTAGTTGCTGAACTATTGTCCTACAATCCTTTTCATCTTCCTTGTGTTGTCGTCTTGATGGCATGATATTCACTTTCTCACTAACTCTCAGTGATTCCATGGCTGCTGCCCACTCGGGGTCATCTCTAGTCACTTCTCTCTCCAACAATCCACCCAGCATCCGCATCACTTGCGGTGTGACATGCACCGTTTTATCCAATAATGAGAGGCTGTTTAAACTCATGAAAGAGAGTTCCTGTTGGACCAGGTTTGAGCTCAGGAACAGATCCAAGGGCACCGGATTCTTCTTGATTAGAATCTTCATTTCAGCTGCTTTCTCTACAGATAACTCAGGATGTCCTGGAATTGGGTGTCCAGGCTTGTTTAATCATCTCGTCAAGGGAAGCGCTTCATAAGCTTTTTTGTCCAGAAACGAGAACCCTTCCTTGTTTTCCGCCTGATTGGCTTGCTTCTGTTCCAATTTTTCATAGAACTCAGTCTTCTTGCTGAGGCTGTCAGCATTCTGGTGTTTATCACGCATCCTGTGCTCGATTATCATGTGATAGCCATCTAATCTTACTAACCATCTACCAATATAACCACGTAGCACATCACAAGATTTCCGTACTTCTTCGTGACTTTCGTCAAAGCCTAAACCATCAGCCTTTGAAAGGTCGCTGTTGCGTTGCACAAGCCGAAGGGCATCCTCTTCCGCTGGTACAACCCCATTTCAAATGCAAATCCCTTTTTTTCTCTATCTTTGCGGGGCCTGCCAGAAGGCCGAGCCCAAAACCAATGTGGTGAAGAACTTGGCGTCGCCAAGTTTCGAGAGGCTCTCGTCTATCCGCGGTATCTGATAGGCATCTTTTATTGATACTGCGTTCAGGTAACGAATATCGCAACAAAAACAAAGCTACCCCCTTTTTTGCCATGACTAACCTGCAAGCCAAAGGCAATTTCGAGGTTCTATCATGTCGTATTCGAGCAACATTCCTATTTCCTCTCGGCACGCTTCCGATTTATGTGGCGTCATTCGTCTTGCGCCTTCCCTGTGGGAAACGGCACCTTCCTCTAGTTCGATTTCGTGTTCGGCGAAATTACAGTAACCGATATCCGCCTTATGTTTCGAAGATACGTCCGCGTTCCAATTTAAAACCGCCCGCAATGATTCAAAATCTCCCTCGCCTATTTTCCCTTTCGAATGTTCCATCTCCGGCAAAACCGTTTTGTCGGATTCTAGTTCATATGACGAGTGGCGTTCAGCAAAATTCGAGCAGCTCGACAAACCGTCATCAGTTTCGAATTTCTTGAAAACAGTTTATTAATAGATTTAAATTCATTAATTCTCTATAAAATTATATCTTTGTTGGCATGATTAGGGCAGTCTTTTACGTCATATCTCTTCAAGTTTTGCGTCTCCTCATAGTCGGTTGCCATCGGCAAAATGTAACCAAATTTCTTTCCACGCTGGATTGAAACCGTGGTGTCCAGTGTGATCAATAACACACTAACACACAGTCCGATTCGAGTTACCGAACATTTCCGGCCTAAAATTACTGAAATTTGACTATTTGGGTTCGGTACTAAACAAACCTGTTTGTTATCACTTAACGAGTTCAATTTTTTCATCCTAAAAATAGCTACCAGAGCTTGACCCGGCTGTAGTTTAACTTTCCTATGTAAAAAAAATTGGCACCTAATTGTCATCCGTTTTTAACCTATTAATCATCCGTTTTTATCCTAATAACCGGTCGGTTAACATACTTCTGGTCCGGGATTTTGATCCCTATTAAGCCGTTATTCAAGTCAATCATAACGTCGAAATTCCTGACAAAATCTTGGCCCAAGATGAACTGGTCGGATTCGTCTAAACTCTCTACCACCAGGAAGCTCATCCAAAGATCCCGTCCTCCCGTGTGGAGGACCGTTATTGGCGTTCTTCCGGCTGCAACAATCGCTCCACGACTGGCTGCCGCTAATCGGAGAGATTTGTCGGAATTAGGTCTTCACTCGTGAAGCCCATTCTATCCCAAAATTTTATCAGCATCACGCTTACTACTGCTACTGTGTCCAGAAGCCCTGCGACTCCGATTTTCTTCACATTGGTGTCGAGCAGATGTGCAGTCACATCTGCTTCGTATCCTATGTGAACCGCGTCTTGCTCCATCACGGCGTCGTGGCCTAACCTACGGACTTTAAGTTCTTCTTGGCCCAAATAGATTTGTCCTGCTTGGTCACTGTCTGTCGTTACGTAGGTCCTAGTGTAGATACTGATCCCGTCCACGTTCAACATCACTTGATATGGACCAAAGACTTCCACGTAGCGCCCGTGAAGTTTCTTTATCCAGGGCCACCCGTTGTTAATATCGCTCGCACAGCTCTTGACTCAGTGCGTGGCTCTACCTGTCTCAGGTAATCTGCATATGTGTCCAAATGCATCAAAGTTAATTCTGATGGTTCACTGAGATTTCTGATTACCTGGTGTCGCACTACCGAGATTATCGATTGTATCTTACTTCCCTGTGGCGCCATACCAAACGTCTGCCCTGAGATCACATTTAGCTTCACGCTCAAACTGCTTGGTGCTTTTGTTTCCTCTACCTCTGTCGCTTCAAAGGCGTTCATCTTCTCCTGTGTTTTCTCGTTCTCCTGTTCAAGCTTAACTTTTTGTTGGATCTCCTTCGTCACCAACTCCTGTTGCACTCTGTTTAAGGCATCTCTTGCCGCTGCCTTGTAGTCGACTTTGAAACCGTCCGCTGCAGTCACTGGTTCCGGTTCACGTGTTTCTTCCGTTATTGCCTGCGATTTTTTTGTTGCCAGCTCTTGTGGCTTTTCTTTCCTGCGAGCCTCTGCTTCACTCAAGAGGCGTGCCTTGCTGGCTTTCACACCCGACAAAACTTCCTCATGCCTAGGATGCCTGATGTGTGCCACTGCATCCCAAAATTGCTGACAATCCAATTTAAGATGACCCTCCAAGTTACAAGAGAAACTCCTCGGGCCGAACTTTGCAATTACGCCTCTCATAAAACCTTCATGATCGACTTCTGACGCATCTTCATGCTCGAGGCTAAAGCCTATTGCGTTCATGCCTTGTTTGTAGTTTGGGCATGCTTATACATGATGGTCCGTCGAACTGCAGTTTGCACAAGAGCGTCTTTTGTCCATATTGTCCTTTGGTTTGTACTAGTTGTTAGCTTGGTTTGCAGCCCCATTGTTAAAATTGCCATAATTGGTTTTGTAATAACCAGATCTCATTGGAGGCTTTTGTAAAAGATACTCCTTTGACTTGAGTCTTTGTTCTTCTGGTGTAGGCGCATTGGTTGATAGTGGTGTGTAATGTGTCGCCAAACATCGTTCGAAGTTCCTCTTTACACCGTTGATGAATTTTGAGGCTACTGCTAGGTCCATCCTGCTGTTTGACTCATCTGGTTGACTACGCCTTCTAAGCATCTCCAAATCATCTAAAAACTTGTCAATCGCCTCGTCTTCACGTTGCCTCCGTTTCTCGAAGCGCATCATTGCTTGGTGTCCTTGTACTCCAGAGCCATAACGATATAACAAAAGTTCAAAAATTTTCTCTGCTGTGTCTCGCTGGTATTGCTTTTTGGCCATCACGCAGTTTAGGGCTGTCCCTTCCATGTTGCTAGTGAGCGCACTGCATTCTTGTCTTTCTGTCAAATCTTCCTCTTCAAAATGCAGTTTCTTGACTTCAATCCAGGTATCAATACAACCGTCAGATTCGTCCTTGTAGCATTTGGTTTCTTGAATACTCTTCTGGATTTTTCACTACGTTCACTGGTTATAGATAACTCCCTCAGGAAGGTTTCCAAGGACGTGTTCAGAGGTTCAAAGGCCGTGGCCATTGATGCTGCATCCCTTGAATTTCCCGCCTGAGCGTCATTACCTGAGCTCCTGGTCCTCCATCCCATTCGAGTCGCTGGTATGACTCCTTATTTGATTCGCGTGACTCCAGTTCGTGGAATCAAGTCTCCCAGTAGCACGTTCGTCTTGTGTCGTTCGTTCGTGTGAGGTTGATCTGTTCTGTTACCAGTTGAACTTCCCCTTATGTTTTGGCCCCGCGGCCTATTATCGCCTGTGGTATGACTAGATGAACTCCCCCTACCTCTCGTGGATCCATATGTCCTTCTTCTGTTAGGTTGCTCATTGAGGTTGACTCTCGGCTCCCTACTGGGTTCTCTTGAGTTTGCTTCACCATTCCTCAATTCACTCCTGTTTCCTTGTAGACCATCCAGCCTGTCCATGATAGCCTGAGTGCGCGTCTCCATCATCGAGTCTATCCTGGTAACTAGAGTCCCAAGAGTCTGCTCGTCGTGCTGAATCCTCCATGTCTGCCAAGTATGCCATGTCGTCTCTCAATCGTGTCTCCCTTTGTTCAGCTTCCCTTGTCATTCGTGACAAATTTTTGGCCACGTGTTCATCCGTCCTTTCCTTCAAGCGTTTTTCACTTCTACTGACTTCTTGTCTGTTGTGATTAATCTCCTCCCGCAGGCTTTCTCTCACGACGTGGACTGCTCTTTCTAGTTCACTTATTCTTAAGGACATCTGTTCGTTCTGTTCTCCTATGCTGCCCACTGTGCTGGTCAAAGCTTCTTTGAATGATGCTCCGTTGGCCACCAATGGCGTAACAAGTGGTAGTGTCACCCTGTCAGTTCCAGGTAGCGTGGTGCTGGTCGAGTCTCGAGCCTTGCTTCTCTGCCTCGACGTTTCCTCATAAATCGCTTCTGGATCCACTGGTGGGCCACTTAAACTTGCCTTTGTGTTTTTTCCAGGCTGTACTTTCCAATTCATCCCGGTCACAAAATTTCCTGACTGGTTTGTTCCATTTGCCGGCTTGCTTATGCTCCTAACCACACCAAAATGGTCTGTCGATCCAGTCTCTCTTTTGGTGTATGCATCATTCTCCTGATTCGAACTATTGAGGGGTATCTGAGATTCGAAGTTGTCTTGTTTGTCATAGTCCTCCTCTTCTTCCTGGGTTTCTGCTTCATCGCCTGTGCCCGCTCCTATGGCAAATGGAAAGAAATTTCCCATGGTGTTCTTCACTCGTTCCGAAAACGAGGAGGACGTTGCTGGTTTCTCAGTCACCCCATGCATCATGGTGTTATCAGTTGGTGATCTTGTAGTCGCCATGTTTTCATTAGAGACGTCGGACAGTTCCCACGTCTCCTCTCGATCTAGAGTCCCGGTGGAAGCGGCAAAATTTTGGCCTTCTTCTACCCGGGTAGATTCACTTGCCAATCTTCTGTTCTCAATCCTTTCCGTTTCACGTCTTGCCCGATTGTCATCCAGAGCCGGGTCCGGATGGATCTCTACTTCTAGCATTGCCCTTTGTCCTTCTGAGGACTTTTGACTCCTAGTTTCAACCATTTTGCGTGAAAGTTCCGTCCCTTTGATGATCCGGGTGCGTGCGATCTTTTCCATAAAAGGGTCTTTCATCGAATTTCTTTCTTTCTTTGGTATAAATTTCCTTGAGCTATCACTTAGTTTAGGTATCCTTGACTTGTCTAAACTCATCCTCTTTTTCACTTCTTATCGCTTCTACGTTCCATTCGGTTACTAAAGTTTCTATTGTTTGACTACTAATAATAATAACACAACACAATAAATTCCCAAAGTTTCTCTCAAATAATGACCACGAATCTTTCTAGGTTATCACAGTACTGCATGTAAGCAATTTATTCACAACAATTGAGTATTGGTTATTCGATATGAAGCTAGCACAAAATGATGAATTTAATATATTTAAAAGATAGTGTTATCACTACCCAGTCAAGAACAATTATTATGGATAAAACCAAAATTAATGGAAAATAGAAAAATTATTTTCAAAAAAAATGTATGTGTATTGAACCTGGTCTGTCGCAATTCAATAATCGAACTTGTTTCTTAAAAAGAGCTTTCAATGTTCAGTGCCGCACTGAACAGACAAAATTTGAAGGCGGTTATTTTCTCAAGTGGGCGTCTATTGTAACCACCGAGTACTGCGTTACCTATCTGCCTTCGAATTGCCCGAGCTAGACCTACTAAAATTCTCAAAGCCATCTCTTTTTCCATTAAACAAAATAATCTTTTTTCAATCCACACGGGTCAGTGTCGAAAACTGTTTTCAGTTAGAATTGATGTTGCGAATCTCCGGGTTTAGACTTTTTCTGTTTTTAGTATGGTTTTCTCAAGCTTTATTGAAAGGCAAGTTACCAGTGCAGTCACTAGTGTCTAGCCTGATTCGTAATATCCTAATATTCCTTACTATGTATATCACAATACTACTACGTACGCTTTAGGCTCCTTAGAATCACGTGCCTTACACGTATAAACTTTTTTTTTTAAATGGTATTTCAATGACCCCTCCGGGTTAAAAAAAAATAGGACCCTTCTGGATTGGTGAAAATAGGACCATTCCGGATTGGTGAAAATGGGACCCTTCCGGATTGGTGCAAACGGGACCCCTCCGGATTGGTGCAAATGAGACCCTTCCGGATTGGCGAAAATGGGACCCTTCCCGATTGGGACCCCTCCGGATTGGTGAAAATGGGACCCTTCTAGATTGGTGAAATCGGGACCCTTCCGGATTGGGACCCCTCCGAATTGGTGAAAATGGGACCTTTCCGGATTGGGACCCTTCCGGATTGGTGAAAATGGGACCCTTCCGGATGGGTGAAAATAGGACCCTTCCGGATTGATACCCCTCCGGGTTCGTAAAATAGCTTTTCCAGGTCGATTAAAATTTACACCCAAGACCCTTCTGGATACGTTCTTCGATGCTATTATGCTGTGTGGACTAACTCGGAAGAGTGTAATTTTACGTCCCTAGACCCTTCCGGATTGAAGTTAGGCCTCTTATTTGACAATTCACCTTAACTGTGAAGGATCTTACAAGTAGTCTAGTACCGACTCAAATATAGTTTTCCTGGTTCTTTAGCACTCCCTTTTTGTCGAGAATAGCGTGAACTTGCCTTATTCAAACGTTACTACGTTTTGGTAGGCATATAAGGGCTTTCCAAAAAAAATTTACAAAACGTGAAGGGTCTACCTTCACAAATTGCTGATTTTGCTAAAAAGGATCATAAAAACTTTCTACGCTTATTTTATTCGTAATATCCTAATATTCTTTACTATGTATATCACAATACTACTACGTACGCTTTAGGCTCCTTAGAATCACGTGCCTTACACGTAAAAAATTTTTTTTTAAAAATGGTATTTCAATGACCCTTCCGGGTTAAAAAAAAATAGGACCCTTCTGGATTGGTGAAAATAGGACCATTCCGGATTGGTGAAAATGGGACCCTTCCGGATTGGTGCAAACGGGACCCCTCCGGATTGGTGCAAATGAGACCCTTCCGGATTGGCGAAAATGGGACCCTTCCCGATTGGGACCCCTCCGGATTGGTGAAAATGGGACCCTTCTAGATTGGTGAAATCGGGACCCTTCCGGATTGGGACCCCTCCGAATTGGTGAAAATGGGACCTTTCCGGATTGGGACCCTTCCGGATTGGTGAAAATGGGACCCTTCCGGATGGGTGAAAATAGGACCCTTCCGGATTGATACCCCTCCGGGTTCGTAAAATAGCTTTTCCAGGTCGATTAAAATTTACACCCAAGACCCTTCTGGATACGTTCTTCGATGCTATTATGCTGTGTGGACTAACTCGGAAGAGTGTAATTTTACGTCCCTAGACCCTTCCGGATTGAAGTTAGGCCTCTTATTTGACAATTCACCTTAACTGTGAAGGATCTTACAAGTAGTCTAGTACCGACTCAAATATAGTTTTCCTGGTTCTTTAGCACTCCCTTTTTGTCGAGAATAGCGTGAACTTGCCTTATTCAAACGTTACTACGTTTTGGTAGGCATATAAGGGCTTTCCAAAAAAAATTTACAAAACGTGAAGGGTCTACCTTCACAAATTGCTGATTTTGCTAAAAATGATCATAAAAGTTTTCTACGCTTATTTTATTCAAAAAACAAAAACTCTGTGAGTAAGTTCGCTTGATTTCTGATCTAATTGTATTAAAATCAAATGAATTTGTCCAGTAGTTTCAAAGTTATTAACCTGAACGTCTTTTTTCCAAAGTGCAAAAGTTTTGTAACTTTTAGGTTCCGCCTAACTTTTTTTCGCAATTCTTGTCTTATTGACCTCAAAATGGTTGATCCGAGCTCAGAAGGCCAATACTCTTTTATTTTAATGCAAAAAAACTGGTATACAACGTTCCAGCTGAAAACATTTGCCAAAAACAATGCTATTTGGACCCTTGCGAATTGATGAATCCACTAAATCAAACACGTTAATTTCGATTTCACTAAAACCCGGAAAATTATTGGCAAATGGGTTTCAAAAGCTTTCGCTTCACTAATTGGTGTTGTCCAAACAAGTTTTTTATGGGCCTTACACAAAAAATTAAAAAAAAATTCTTATTTTGTAGCGTTTCGTTTTTTCAAAAATTTGGTCGGTACCCGATTAGTTCTAACCACGTCTGAACTAAAATTAAATGCTTCTACTAGTTATAATAGTACAGATGAAACCCACTAACTCAGCGCTTGTTACCCACTAACTCCGTTCCAAAAATTATCGATATCTCAAAAATCGCGATTTGTGGGGGGATCAAAATATCACTATTTTGACTTTAAAACCGGTCTTTTTACTATGTTTCCTTTTGAAAAACGGTATAGGAGTATTTATACCGGCATATATATAGTAATACTATATATCCCTCCGGGTTATAGTAGTAATAGTATATCCCTTCGGGCTTGTTTAATATCCGAACTAAGGTGCTTAACCCGGAAATTCGCAACTCGGTGAAGGGTCGTTGTTGATGTCCTCGAGCGCCTTCTTGTTGCTCGTTGCACAGCTTGCTGGATCAGTTTTCTTCCCTAATCCCGACTTCCTTCCGGACTGAGCGCAATTAGCATTAACGTGCCTAAAAACTCAAATAACCCTACAATACAAGCACCAGAAACGGGCTGAAGTTTCGATCGGAACGATCCTGTTTGATATAAATGCCTGTAGCAACAATGCATCTAACAACAACAAACGGGAGAGTCGGATCACATCTTGTCTGGGTGAATGATTTCTACTGATTTTTTATTTTCTACGGTTTTTGGTTTTTTCGGTTATTTTATATGTTTTTTGGTTTTTCTTTGGTACTATACTTTTTTTGTTTGGTTTCTGAAATATCTTTGAGTGTTTTTGGTCATATATCACTCAGGGAACGACGAGACGGCCAATCTCCCCACCCTTCCTTGTACGTGACTCTTCGGTCTTAACTAGGTTGAAAAGCTAGATTGGGGAATCCGGAAGGCTTCCGCGTTCCGAACTACCTTTCCACCCCGGTGATAAGGGCCTTATTATGAGCATCCGCTCGGCGCGGAATGCTCGTTAACGGTTCTACTGGTCATGATGTTTAAAAGAATAACTTCCAGGAGAGCCATAAAAACATATATGTAACATTCGCCCGAAAGTACAAATCGACGAAAATTAGAGCTAAGCTATAAAACAACTGGCTAGCGTCTAAACACAGCTCTACATGCTTTTCACCGTCTCTGCCAAAGCCAATTCTTTTGGTGGTTTTCCTAACATCGCGTCGACAAAAACCTTACTGTTTCCGGCTTCGATCAGAACGCTCTAATTACCTTAATCCATGCAAAATAGTGAGCGCATGGCTGGGTCTCAGTATCCCCAGACCACGAGGTCACTCCTAAAAACAGGTCTACGACTACTTATTATATTACGATTGTTTTTGTTCAGCAGCTAAAAATCATCATCTCCATCGAAGGTGGATCAACCTTTTCCCTTAACTCCTAGCTTCTCATTATCTGAAAATGAATCTTGATGTTATTTAAATTCAACTCAGGACATGACCAGAAGCTAAAAGTCTATAAAATGCAATTCGAGTTCTAACCCCGAGACCCCTCCGGGTTCTGGAATCCGGGGGAATAAATCCTTTTTTTTCAGGAAGGCTGGACACGCCGTCCCATACTCTTCCTCATTCTCCAGATTCGCGTTGTAACGATTGTAGTGGCACAATCGTTACAACTCGGAATGGCTTCTGACAATCTTATTCTTTCTTCAATCTCGATCAGTTTCACACGATTTCCGTTGTCTTTGTTGTTGTCACGGCGACTACTGTTGTTCTCGTTGAGAATATTGTTGTTGTTTTCGCAGTTTTAGTGTGCGTGAAAGAAAAAAAGTTTACGTGTCTTTCACGTCCAAATCGAAAATTTAAATATCTGCACGTCAGTCAAAACTAACGCTTCCCGATTCATCCAATTGTTCCACTAGCGTCACTAATCCATAAAAATCATCAATTTTCTCGATCAGATGTTCCGATAAAAATTCGAAGACGAATTTGAATTTTGTCCATTATGGTCGAATGTCACAGTTTGTGGGAAAATGTTTGAGCTGAGCCTCGCGTTTCCCGAGATTTTAGGTGTAATGGATACCTTCATAAGAGCCTACGTCCAAACATAAATAGACCTCGGAATGATAGAAAAATTTGGTTTTTTGACCGTGTGTTCTATCTTTATTTTTCTCACAAACTACTTCAATGTTGGGTTAAAGCGACAGAACGGTTATGGAAAGCTCCCTGCATTAGCGGCTACTCCAAATTTTTTTATGAATAAAAGTTATCGCCCTCAGAAATTTCAATTGATTTTTTTGGCTGCTTTCAGAAACATTTGGAATTTTTTCAAAAACTACCCCACCAAATCTTAGATTCTGGGTTCAATTCAAAGTTTAGGTTGACCATTTTTTGATAGTTTTTTTGGACTTTCCTCGAGAACTACGCTCTCCGATTTTTGGTTCACTCGAAATAAAGGGTTGCGGGAAGCTCCCCCGCATAATCGACTACACCCCCAATCGTTTTATGGCCCTCGGAAAAGTAAACTTTTCGATCGTTTTTTTTTAACAATTATCTTGCTCGACAACTAAGGGTTTTAGAGTTCAATCAAAATAATAGGTTGGTTAAATCTTTTCTGCAGGAGGGAAAAGTCAAGTTTTCGATGTGTTGACCGTTTTCTGGTAATTTGTTGGCTTTTCTCGATAACTATCCTACTAAATGTTATATTCATAGTTTAATCGAAAGAACAGGTTGGTTGGAAGCCTTCGTGCAAAACAGCTACACCCAATTTCTTTAAGATAAAAGTTTTGGCCTTCAATTGAGTCCAGTTTTTGAAGTTGTAACTTTTTTGGAATTTTTTGACTTTTCTCGAACCCCGCCAATTCTGCGGCTAACTGTTCAATCGAGAATCTTCGCTGCTTAAATCGACCACGGCTAACTTAATGCCGAAAAAATTAGGGTGTTCGGAAAGTCAATTCTGTGATCTTCTGACCGTTTTTCTAAAAGTTTTTCTACGATAAATCGAAGATGAAGGATTCAATCGAAACAACCTGCTGCGGGATATTTTCTACAGAAGCGACGACGTCTGTTTTTTTTTGCAAGAAAAGTGTCATGTCCTCGAAATTTTTCAGTCTTCTCTTTTATTTCAGTAGAGAAACTACAAAGCATAACCATTTCCCATTTCACCCCGCATTACCAATTCTTACAAGTATCAAACGGGTACCTCCAGCAGCTTCAATTGGGCAGCTAGTTTTTTGCGGTACTACTACGATAGAGTGGTCCCTTGAAAATAACAAGGTCCCTTGAGAATACTACACCTAGAGCTCTCAAACCGTTTAATAATTATGGTTACGCCTTTCAGAAAGATGTCGCAGTATATTTTCAAACAAATTTCATGTTTTGTTACCTCTTAAAACCTCGCCCTCACCATTTTAATGTTGAAAATTAAAAAAAAAACGCCGATAGTCGGTTTTGATGACAAATAAGTCAACCCAATTATATGGTTGTTAAACCGTAAAATAAAATAAAGCGAGCAAATTTCAATATATAAACAATAGTGATTACAATTTTCAGTCTGAAAAGTTTTTGGCTGAACATATTTTGCAAGATTTTTGAAATGAATAATTTATACATAAATTAGTTTTCAAAATTATAACATGCGAAATGCATGCGGGACCTGTCTATCATAGTTGCTTTTTCGAGGGACCACTCTATCATAGTAGTACCCGCTTCGCTTCTGTTTCAATTTTGATTTTCAGTCTATAACATGATACGGATAGAGCTTTTTCATATGCCCAAAAGTTCCGTTAGACTTGCAAGTTTGATCGCAAATTTTAAGTTAAGTTTTTGAGTGCATTTAAGAATTTTGGATCTCGACCTCTTTACTGACATTTTTTTCTTAGATCTTTTGGTAATGAGAAAGAAATGAATGGAGTTTGTGTAGCCCGAATCTTTCTTATGTTTTAGGTGATTGATTTTTATAATTTTTGTCTTCAGATTTTTCTTGATTTTTAGTCTGCGATTTCTTTTTCAGTCACATTATCTTTCGAGTCACATTATCAGTCACATTGTGAACTTGGCATTTTTTGTATAGCAAGTGGCGTGAAGCTCAGCTTCGCCTCTGCCTTAAAATTAATCTTGATCGTATTGCTCTATGAAAACTTCTGAATTGAATCCTTGTCATTTGAAGGCTGGAGAAGCAGAATGCGGACATTAATTAAGAATAACTTAGCTATCTTCCTCAATCTGTCAAAATTTACGACACCCTTCTGAAGGTTTGAGAGGAACTACGTTCTTGAAAGGGAGGCAGGTCATCTAATCTGATAACGGATTAGATTATGAAATTGCAATGCACTCAGGTATTTTAGTTGCCTGTGTCGTGTAGCGTTCTCTTATTCAGTTGGGTGCCTTTTTTCAATTCAGTTGGGCTGAAAATTCTGCTATTGTGAACATAATTCAACAATATTACATGCTCTGTCACGCAGTAATTGCTCTTGTTTTTGAGCTGAAATTTGCTCGATTTGGGAAGTAGGGAGCGAATGAAAATAGGCCGCTGTGGTTTGGTGCAAATACTAGTTGTAGTATTTGCTTTACAGGCGCATTCATTACCATTTCGGTTGGCAACCATTAATCAGAACCAAGTATATTCATAAATGGTGGAAATAAAAGAACGCAATTCCACTGCTACTCTTCTAGTTTGCTTTCTTTTCCACATTCATTTTTGTTATTCCAAATAACAAAAAATTAAAATCTTTCCGCTGCACTTTGTCGCTGAAATGAAAATTTTATATATTTTTTCAGCTCTCCATTGAATATTTTCAACGCATCTTGTTTTTATTAAGCTCTACGAAGCCATCCAGAAATAACACCGAAGCTGGCAGAGTATTGGCTGGATTTAGTTTACAGTAATTCATAATTCACCACTGGCAGCATGAATATTTCATTACTTCTTTTTTTTATCCAGATATTTTTTCAGTTCTGCCCAAAAAACAAACAAAATCTAATTGTGTGTCGGATTCTTTGTGACAGTCTGAGATTTCATCTCTAGTTTTCTTTTCTAGTTTTAACAGAAGAACCGATATGAACTGACTTATTTATAATGTTTCAATTCTTTCCCAGCAGCTTCTCCGATTTATTTACTTTTTTATTATATCCCATGAATCTATGTTTGCATGATTCTAACTTGAACTCTGGGTGATTGTAAATTATTAATGATGGGTGCAAAAAGATGCTGTTATGTCCACAAATGCTGTGGTTTTGTCGATTTAGAAAAAGCTTCGATTTTGATCGGAACCTTCACTTTGGTAAGTTTTTTTGTACTTTAAACCAGCTGGAGACTTCTAGTGATCGCGCTTAAGTCTATGAGATATCGTCCCGTTATATCCTTTTTTGGACATCAGAGAGCCAATTTTGAACTAATTTGAGCTGCAGCTATCCGCTGTTTTTTCAGTCGATTTTTGTTGTAGTAATGAAGGTACCATTCTTTGATGTGCTGAATTGAAGGTTTTATTTTCAAAACAACTCTGTGAATGAATTTGCCTTTCTGTAAATTGCTCACATGATTACATGACATTGAAAGAACAAATTAATAAAAAAATTGAGGTAAATTTTATGAAAATTCAAATAAAGCTAGGACTCGAGGTTCTGCCTGTTTTCACGAACCAAGTACTTTCCTTATTAGAATCCGATTCATTTTTGATTGCGGATTTTTCTGTGGCGGGACTTGGATGGTATACAGAGTAAGCCATATATTTGCCTAATGTTCTAAAATGTTGCTTAATTAACTAGCAAGCGAATTTCTGTGCTAGACACGGGCGGAATGAAACCGTGATTTTAGAAAACGCGGAACCAGGTTGGATTTATTTCTGTTAGTTTTTTAATTGCACTTATTGGTGTTTTGGGAAAGGTGAACATCCTTCATCTGAAGGTTTTTAGGAGGAAGGATGTTATCTATTCTTAAGTTGAAATCTCAAGCCAATCAGAATACACTATTGTACTTGCACTCCTAATTTTAAACCTAAACGTTCCGAATTGAAACCCTCTGCTACATTAAATATTTCAAAAACGACAAGCTTTTTGTTCCGACGGCTCCAGAAGGTTGGAAAGAAACTATGGCCTGGGGGCGGAGTTTCCCTTGCGATTTCAGGTACCTCAGGGCCATCTTCGAGGCTATCGAGTAAAGCCCATGTAGCCATGACTTGGATTTTTTTCACAAGAGCATTCTATGAGTAATGAGCACACCGATTAAATATCTCACAGTTTATTCCGACCACTGTAATTATCGTGAATAAGTGTATCGGATTTCTAATTTTTCTGTAATAGTAACGCAGAAAATAACACGATTTTGAAACATGCTATTTAACCGTGCTTTTGTTGTGAGAAATTTTTGTTCAGAGAAAAATACTATGACGTTTATCTCTGATTTCTGTTCTTTCCGATTCGCAAAAGAGTCTTGGGTTTTAACTGAATGTTCATCAGCGTCTTGTAAATCATGACATGTAAATAAGACATGTAATTATGTAATTTAATTCTATATGTAGAGTTTTCTGTGAAAAGATAATTTGTCATCAAAAATATCTCAGTAGCGTAGTGTTTCGATTGTTACTTCGTGCTCATAAAGGAGTGATCTATTTGGATTTGCAAAACTAATAATTAATCAGCGATAAGTCCGTTGCTGCGCAAGTTACACCGAGTTTTCCGACCGCAGTTATTAAAGCAAAAAGATGAGTGAATTGTCGTCTTTTGCTTGCCGAAATCCACTCACAATTCGCTCGAAATTTTCATTTTTTTCATATAAACACCAAAATCGCGCTGTAAATAACTTTTCGCAGAATCTCAAACGGGTTGGCTTTAAAATCTTTTTTTTTTCAGAAATGATATTTTTGCATAATCTGATGGCCTTGTTTTTAGTTAGTGTACATCTTGAAAGGTTCGAATTAGGTTTAACTTTCTTAAAATATGATCCCCTTTTTGGTTTTCACAAATCTATCTATTATATATTTAAATGCGGGCTTCACTATCTCGCCATGTTTAAGCTTTTTCAACGTATTATTTTTGCATGTTTAAGCTATATCGTATATTGCAATGGTTAAGAATTTTTTTCGATTTTCTTATTTGATGTTAGTGGTTGTTTTACCGAGTTTAAATTAAGCAGCCCAATATCGAATTAGGGGTTGCGAATTTGGCCTCCAATTTTGAATGCCCGAATCATTTTAGTTTACGAGATAAGACGATTTTTGAGATTTTTTCAAAAGTTTTCAGAAATTTCAAATAAAATAATTTACAAAACTTGAAGTTCCCAACCCTGTAGTTGGGTGCTGTCAGAGTACTCTGAGGAGTTACAAATCTTGCCTCCAAATATGACTGTTCAAATCCTTGTAGTTTTCGAGATATGACGTTTTTTGTGATTTTTCAAAAATTTTTCAGAAAACATATTAATTTTTTTTTCGTAAAACATGAAATTCCGAACCCTGTAGTTGGGTCCTGTCAGAGTAATCTCGAAGATTGCGAATCTTGCCTCCAAATATGACTGCTCATTTCTTTTTAGTCTTCGAGATATGACGTTTTTTGTGATTTTTCGAAAAGTTTCAGAAAACTTCAGAAAGTTTGAAATAATTTTTTTTCAAAATTTGAAATTTCCAACTCCGTAGTTCGGTGTTGTCAGGGTACTATAAAGAGTTGCAAATCTTACCACATGCGACTGCTAAACTTGACTGCTCAAATGCTTTTATTTTCCGAGATGTGACGTTTTTTGTTTTTTCAAAATTTCTCGAAGAACTTATCTACAAGGAAATTCAAAAAATTTGTGAAACTATTAACTTGATGAAGATACAACTTTATTGTCAGCGTACACCCAGGCGTCTCAATTCTTGCCTCCTAATATGAATGCTCAAATCTTTCTATTTTCCGAGATAAGACGTTTTTTTTTTTAATTTTTTTTTCGGGAAACTTAGGTTTAAAAAAGTTCACATAATTTTGGATTCCTAACCCTATAGTAGGGTGCTCTCAGGGACTCTCAGTGGTTGCAAATCTGGCCTCCAAATTTCTCTAGAGGCCCATTAAGTTTTCGAGAAAACGCTTTTAAAATGGGAATTGAAAAAATTTAAAAGATCGAAATTGCCAACCCTGTCAATGGGTGCAGTCAGAGTACACTAAAAGTTTGCAGATATTGGTTCAAATATATGCGGTTTTTCATGAGCTGTCGAAAAATTTCGAAGCACCGAAGGTGCGTTAAACGCTAGTTGATCTTTAGTCTTATAAATGATAGAAAAAATTTTTTTTCTCGAACTGCATAATTAATAGAGAATTTGGTTTATCCTTGTGATCTGCAGGGGTGTTCCTACAGGGTACTAGATTTTTTCCCCGTTAAAAGTTCTGTTCTGTTAGTAGGAATGGTAAATTTGTTGCTGATATGCTCAGTTTCTTGAAAATCTAAAAGCTATCATAGATTTAATAAGGTTGATTTCATTTCTGAGTACGATTATTATGATTTTTTTTCAAATAAATTGCTTGAAAATTATGATTTTTTTGAAATCTTGGTTTTCGTCCTTGTTTTTGTCGATTCGTTCCGTTTTTTGCCATTTATAATATCTGTTCCGGTTTTTTCGACTTTATGGAATTTTTTTGACTTTTCTCGAAAACTGTTCTCCCAAATTTAAGATTTTGGGTTTAATCGAAAATACATATTTTCCTAAGCTCCTGTATACTAAGAGTTACGGATCTCGGAAAAATAAATTCATAAATGTTTTCTGTTTTTGAAACTTTTTGACTTGTCTCCTAAACTATCCTCCCAAATCTGAAATTTTTTGTTTCAATCGAAAAGCATGGTTACACCCTATTTCTATAAAAAACAGTTAAGGCCCTCTGAAAAGTCAGTTTTTGAACGTATCACCGTTTATAAGAAGTTTTTGACTTGTCTCAAAATGTATCGTGTCAATTCTCAGGTTAATTATTTAATGGAATTAACAGTTTGTGGGCGTTTTCGCTTGCTGCTTTAACCGTTTAGCCTTTTTTACAGTAAAAAAAGAGTCAGCTTTCGGATAAGTCAAATCTTCGTTTATTTTTCGACCGATTGGAAACTTTTCTTCAAGAAACGTTTTCCAAAAATCCGTGAAAACTATAAACAATAATTTGACTTTTCCGAAGGCTGGAACTACCCTGCGAAATTGAGGTGAAGGGTTGAATCTAAGGAACATATTGCGAGATTTTTTCCGCAAAGTTGGCGAAATTTTACAAAGTCCTGGAAAATCCAATTTCTCAAAAGCTCGTTTTGTGCAATTTTTGAAACTTCTTGAAAGCTACCCTTGCAAATCCGAGATTCAGAGTTGAATCAAAAAAGCAATGATTGGGGACCGTCCCTAAAAAAGTGGCGGCGCGGCTACGGGTTCAATAGAATCGATAGAAGATGCATGTTTTGGACATCAGAAGTTATGAACTAGGAAAATCAAAATTTTTGATAGTTTTTGACTGCGTTCGTTTTAAAAACTGCACTTTCAGTTATGAGCTTCATAGTTCAGTTGCAAAAAAATTGTGAAATTATCTTCCTTGCTTGAACGTTTACATCCTGTTTTTGTAGTAAAGCTTTGCAAAAAGTCCATTTTTTGAGGTTTTTAACGTTTAAAGAAATTTCGATTTTTTTTTCAAAGCTACTCTGCCAAATTTGATATTGATTTCAATTGAAAGAATGGGTATCAGGTGTCTCTTCTATATAAACGGCTAATCCCTTATTTTAGTAAATAAACCATTAAGGTTTTGCGTAAAGTTAATTTTTTTTAATATACGAATTTAACATCAGTAGGTTTTCAAAAATATTAAACAAGTATACCCAGCTTAAGCTTGGCTCATAGTAATTTTTTCTAGTAGTTTTTCAGTCTTTTTGCCATTTATTTTCTTGTACGGAATGTTTTTTGTTTTGCAACTGTTCCGTAGCTCTGATTCGCCTGTATTGAATATTGATATGTGAATGGGGACACCTTTTCTAGGTATGAAACGCGGATAGTTACAGATTCATAAGTTATTTGAATAAAATTCGTCTCCTTGCTGATTTCAAAACAGAAATCCAAAATTAATTCCAATGGATCATAAAGCCCCGGAATCACATCTGCTTCAGATAAAAAATATATGTTTTTACAATACTGCACATTCAATTGTAATGTCAATTTGATGCCAATCTCATCAAAATGTTTGTCAATCCAATAAACAGTTTGAGATTGATTAGTCGTGACTTCAGCATTTGATTGAATACGAAAGCCAATATTTAATTGAACTTATTTGATTCTGCTTCTAAATTTTTCTTTTGATACTTCTTTGATAAGAATTCAAAAATAAGGAGCCTTTTGTCCTGACTGAAAGTGGTTTACTGACTGACAACTCATTTCATTACATCAATCGGAGATCAAAAATGTTTTTTGAAACGAATAGTTGTCGATGCTTGTTCAGTGTGTCACTTGTGGAGAGAGAACAAAAGCAAAGTTCCTTTCAATTTAATCAGCAGTATATCACATTTTGCTATTTTTTCTTAATGATCAATATTCTGAACATCAAGAATGTTTTTTTTTATGCACTTAAAGTTAAATTTCAAAAAAGATTCTGCAAATGCCCAAAAGCTCATTTGTTCTATAATTTGTTCATCAAAAGATAACTAATTGGTGTTTTTTTAAAAATAAATTGCGATAGAAGAAATCCTTTCAGGATGTTCCCAAGTACGCGACATTGCGTCGTCAAATACGAAAAACATTTTGCTTTTGAGTAATTAAAATTTTTGCTATCAAGGAAACAGTTGCTTATCTTACAAACTGTTGGCGCCTTGCTGTTGCATAGCGCCAAGTTGTTTTTCTCAAAAAGCTGCTTATTTGGTGCCCCGCAAAATTTGTTTCAGCTCGGCGAATTGCATTACCAGTTGTCAAAAATGGGTTAAAATGAATATAAGCAACATGGAAACGTCTGGGCTTCTGCTAATTCGATTAATGGCAAAAAATGGCTACGGGTCAACAATTTCGCATCAATGATTTCAGATGAAGTGTTTCGATCTCCTTGGTTCTGATAACAAGCACCTCTCTAGAAATGGACAAATGTTATCATAAATGGTCCATTAGTTTGCGATGATTAAAATTATTTTTCTTGAATGCATTTTTTTTTTCACAGTAGTGAAAAAATATACATACTCTTTTATGATAAAAGCTCTGCAGTTTTACGTTCAGTATTATGTTCAGCATCAAAATAATTACATAATGGATTCCTCGATTTGTGACCACTTTTGTTTGTCGTTGTTTATTGTCTATGTGCGATTTATAAGCTTCAAGCTTGTTTTGATTAAGAGAAGCTCAGCTCTGTTTTCCAGTGTATATAATATCGGATCTTAAAGGTGTTGGGATCGATCTCTAGCAGTGGCACTATTTATGTTTTTGGAGCTCCAGCATTTCTAAGCATCGTCTAAACTAGTGCGATTTTTTTTCACTCTTGTATGCTAAGTGCAGCATTGACTCTTCTATCGTCGATTTTTGAAAAACTGTATCAGTTGTATTTCAATTTCAACTTCATAAACTATGCTTGCTGTTTTGCTTCATGAAATGAATGGGGTTTTACTGTCTTTCAGGTGACTGCGTGTATTGGGGTGGCGACTCTGTCGCGTAACCTGGCAGTGGAGCAGGACCAGATGGCCACCCAGATCCTGTCCAAGGCAGCCTCCATCGACACACACAGACTGCAGGCCGCTATTGGTCAGTTGAGTAACTAAAAAAATCCCTGCTTGATAGGGGGTTGGGGTGGGTGGGCATGGCGACAATTCATGCTGTTAATTGTCGCTTGCTACGAATTGTCGCCTTTTAAAATAACTGCTAATCTTCGCTTGCGACCAATTTTCGCCTTACGGGGTGGGCGTTGCCGTTTTTTTTAACCAGAGATGCGTTTTACTGTAAGGCATAATTAGAAGTCTTTCTCGTGCAAACAACGTAATTGTGTTTAATGGGACGCTTAGTCGGGAGTGGAGGCTGGAATTAAACATTTCGAATCGCTGAATGGCATTTGTTTCTAAAAGCACTTTCTGTTAAACATTTTTTTTCTAGTAAAAGACGTAATAACATTTAATAGTAATTGATAATGACGTTTATGGGATGGTATGTGTTCGTGCAGTCCAATCGACACAAGAACGTTGCTAGGTACCAAATGGAAATGGATAAATTTATTCATGCGGTTTCCTGATAAACGTAGATATAGGTTGCTATTTCCGTATTAAGTTAATTTAACAACTACCACGAGCCTCGCTCCTCAATGGTTATATAATGTGAAATTGGAAACATGAAATTATATAATGTGTACAGTTTGATTTCCATTATAGTGAATAAAATATGGGGGATTTTGTCCTAGGGGGATTTGGTCCTATGGGGGATTTAGTCCTGGGGGATTATATCCGGTGGGATTTTATCCTGGGGGATTTAGTCCGCGAGCGGTTAAAGAGAAATGATTAGTTCTTTTTGCTAATTTTCCTTATGAGATCTTAGGTCGGTAAAATGCTCTAGACAATCTAAATTTAAAATTCTCTATATTATAAAATAAAATGGCTCCGGGCAGTGATCTTTTTACTCCTAAAAATGCCCGACATAGAGAATTTACCTTGAAAAGTTTGAGTTTCCACATACGTTTGTGCCCAAAACAATTGCCCTGTCTTGATTTATCCACTATTTTTCAAATTTGAGTGATTTGAGCAAAAACGCGGATAGTTTGAGGTGGCCAATATTGCGACACAAATGTCTGGAGATGTTTAATGTGGGTATTTTTTATTAGTTTTAGGGACAATTTAGCCCGGTAAACAAATATGCGAATTCAGTTGTGTGCATGTGAGTGTTGTTGTGTTTAGCCTATGTGCGATGGGGCAGTATTGGGCTGCTGTTGGTGGGGATAGCATGTCTCTTCTCATCTGTCGGACTCATCTGGGCCATCAAAAGGGTCAGTATATTTAAATTCCCAGTCTGGTTTAATGGGGGAGCAATGGTGAAGTGGTTAATTCTCCGCCTCTCAATCGAACGGCCTACATGTTCGAGGCAGACCATGATCAAAAGTTCGCCTGTTTTGCAGAAGACATATAGTAAGTTCTAAATAGTCCATTTAGTGATCAAATCTCGCACTATGATAACTCTTAACAATCCTTCGCCTATCTCTACGCTTGAGAGCCCTATGAAGATTATATTGTTGGCTTTGCTCTTTGGACCGATTGAAGACTATTGATTAATAGGGGTTATCGACAGCCTGTCGTAAATTTGAAGTTAATCTTGAACATCTTGTCGAAGCGAAGTTAATCAAAATAATCAATCGATGCCAAGTTGTCTAACCAAGCCTAGTATCGCTGTTTCATGTTCAGTTTAACAGACGATTATCATGAACAGGCGATTTTATAAAAATATATAAGAAAAAGGAGAACGTGCCCGAAGCATTTTTTTTACATCAACGAAGCTCAGAATAAAACTGCTGGAAAGTGGACGAAAATTGTCAAAGAGTGCTTGAAGTAAATTATGACGATTATGATAGCTATACTTTTGTTTCAGAAAGTGGTGCTGTATGTTGTGCCGTGGATAGTGAGTCACGTGGTCTACACCATGTACAACATCCTGATCACTCTCATTGCGGCAGTCAAACTGTTTTCTTGGAATGTGAGTTATGATTACATACATGAAACAAAAGAAACGTGAAAAGCAGGCTTAGCGCAACTGTGAATCTATCAAATGCAGAGGTTTAAAAGATGACTCAACTGGTGAAGTTCAGTATTATAGCCCCGTTAAAGCTAAATTATGTTCCATAAGCTTCATGACCGAAAACAAGAACAGCCAGTTGTTGTGCAATTAGCACATAATGTTTCGAATTGGCTGTTGTTCAAATAGGAGAGAATTTTCCGACCGCTCTTTTTTGCAATGAAATTTCAGAACTAGAAAATCGAATTGAAAATTTAGTCGCATTTTCAAGTTTTTGATTGATTTCTAGCCAGTGAGGTTATGTATTAAAAAAAAAACACATGCTAATCCACATTAGCCCCTGACTTTGTGAATTGATTGGTTTTTTCTTATTAAGAAGCCAAAATGCTCTGGATCATATGCTCTGAAGTCAATATGCTCTGAAGCCAATGTGCTCTATAATAAAAAGAATTTTGTGAATTTTGAGTTCAGGACTGCCAATTTTTTACGATCTTTCATCTGATTATGGCCTATGATATACAATTCAAGTCAGCATTTGCTGACCTCAGAAAGGGGATATACTGTAATTCCAAGTATATGCTACAAGTGCTTTGCTTAGGTTTTTTAAGAAGCTTTCGTAGAAGTTTTTGAACGCTTTCCGTTCGTTAACGTATATTTTCAATATTAATTACACTTGCGAGAACAAGTGTTTTTGTAATCGGGAACTAGACTTTGTTTTCGTAAACAATTTTTCTTACTAATCTGCAAGAAATTGAACTTGCTTCATTATTGAACCTGCTTCATTGTTGAACCTTAACAACTTCCAAGTTCCTTCGTACTTGGCATGGAGGTATCACATCTGCTTTTTCACTCTAAGGTCTGAGGCTCGAGTCCCGGCAGGACCTGTTTTTTTTACACTAGCGCAATTTAATGAGCGTTAGTGTGTAAAAGTACGACTATTCTTTTTTCTATTCTATGTCGCAAGTACTGGTGCCACTTTTGATGGCATCTTTAAGGTTTTTTGATAGCATGTGCTTTGACAATCGAGTTGTAATGAGTTAACACAGTCGACAGTCGAAGCTTTTTTAATGCATCAACTGAACCGAAAAAAGCTATTAGTTTCAAACATAACAATCATAAAAATTCTATTTTAGAAATTTTTCAATTCAGTTTATCTCGCAATTTTTTCAATTGTGTAATTGATACATAATGTGGCTTTATGCGTTCCAAATAATTACATGTAGAGTTTGTGTGGATGCCTTCAGTTTATTATGTTCCAAATTATTGCTTGCAAAATTGAGTTTGCCGATTGTTGAGCGTTCATGGCCGAGAGGACAGGGCGTGAGACTTCAAATCTCGAGGTCGCAGTTTCGAAGTTAATACATAGCAAAGTCTTACTAAGTCGAAGCTAATTTCTTTTTTTTTCACTAATTCACTTTATACAGCTGCTTTTATGTCGTGTTCTGGCTAGTGTTTGCGAAGCGCACATTAGCCTCTGTTAAGAGTTTGATTTTTTTAAATTCAGTTCATTTCCTTTGTTAAAGGAAGGCAAACTCTACTATTGAACAGCAAAAGTTGAAAAGACACCAAAACAATGCTCGATTTCTAGTTTCAAAAGTTGAATTTAATTTTCAAATTTCCAGCGAAATGAAAATTTTAGTTATTGATTCAGTGTTCTCAATTTGGGTTATTTTTATCAGAAAAGTGCCAATCATAAGTTGTTATAAAAATTCAAAGAGCTTTAATGGCATCTTTTTTCTTTGATATTCGAAAGTTGATTTTTTTCAAAAAACAAGCCAGAATTTTTTCTGTTGTCTTGCGTTCATTGACTTTTTTGCAACTTTGTTAACTATGATTTTTCAATATCTGTGAAATTGAAATTTTTTCCTGGTAAAAATTGAGTTGTCAGATTTTTTGGGCTTAGTTGCCTTGGATTTTTCTAGTGCTGTAAGCAAATATCGTGGGCAATGAAAATGTATTTCATTGTAGTTTCAGGGACCTGGTTTTTTAGTATTTGTCAAATTTTGTTCACAGCATATTCTTTTTTGGTGCTGTGAACGAATTTATTGCTATCTCTAACCTTAAGTAAACACTAAGGAACAATAGCCTATTTTTCTAAAAGTTACACTACTACACCATGCTATAAACGACAAGGGTGCCACTACCGTTGAGTGCGAGTTCCGCTGAGACCTGTTTTTTTTTTGACAAAAACTATTATTTGCGTTTTTAGATTATAGTCGTCTGTTCATGTTTTCTGCCTAGTTTTCGCCGCACTTTTTTGAAAATTCAGCCGTTTTTAGAATATTTCAATTACCATTCTTAGATTTGTATAGATAATTATTTTTCAAGACTTGTTGCTTTTTTTTTGATATTTCAATCATCTGCCTTCTTGTATCACAAGTGGAGCGAATGTGAAATGTGTCATTTTTTGTGTCATGTATAAAAAAGCTGATCTTACGGTATATATTCATCGAAAATTAATAGGAGCGAATCAAGGTTTACTTAGACGAGAGCTTTTTATGAATGGTTATATGATAAATCAATTTTTAGTTTCGTGAATTAAAATATGTTGAAGCCTGTGAACAGTAATTCTATTTTCTAGTGAAATCTATTTCGTTTCTTTTGGCAGATGGAATAATTGATGGTTTCCTTTATTCATTTCCTGAAATACGCACACCAAAGTTCGTTGTGATGTTTTTGTGGCGTTATTTTTTGTGACGTTCTCTGAATAATTGATAAAGAGCGAGAAAAAGTAATATACTGAAAGACAGGTTCTTTTTTCTTTTGATCTCATCAATCACGTCTTGATGAATTTTTTATAGTGTATCTTCTTAAAAAAGATACAAATCGAAGTGTTTTTTTTTGCCATACATCTGTTCCTTTTTTTCGTCTTAAAAGGAAACCTTTTTTTTTCTCGTCAAATGAACTGGGCAGATCGACTTCATATAATATCTTCCATGTGATTAGAAATACGAGGGTGTGATTAAAAGAAGAACAATCAGTTTGACGCATTTCTAGAACTATATCAATAGCTTTCCTTTTTTTTGTGAAGTTTTGTATTGAAGCTCGTTTTGATTTTTATTGGGGTTCGTTTTGAGCTAACTGGCCATTTTGGCGTTCTTCCGAAATGGGATTTTTTTTTAAAATAAATTTTGTAAATAATGAACAAAATTTTCCCCTGTTGAAAGCAAGTTTATTATTATTATTTTAGGTACCATATCACCAACTGTATATTGGATGTATGCTGTTCTGGGACTTGGGAATGGTTGTTTTGGTAAGTAAATCATAAATCACTACTATTTTGTTAGAATATGACAGAACTGTCTTCTTAACTTATGAGGAACAGAGTTGAATTTCTTCTGAAATCTGAATCTACTGAGGTAATTGCATGTTCGACAAACTGATTTGCTTGATTGATTATGTTTTGTCTAGTGTTAACTTCCGATTTCCAAATTTATCTTGACGTTGGAATCACAATTATGATAAATTGAACCTTTTTGTTTCAGTTGTATTTTGTGGCAGTGGTTAAAAGCTATTACTACCAAGTGAAACGCCAACAAAAACGAAGGGAGTCTTCAATCACTGCAACGAACAGCGGAATTCCGAGATCTCAATTCCAGCAACACCAGCAAAACTACACTTCGCCTAGTAGACGTCTAAGCTCTAATTGCGCCCCTGGAAGACAAAATAGCGCCAGTAATAATTTAACAGCTGGATCGGAGTATCAGCTGCCACCGGACCAGTTCAGCACTGACAATTCTGTGGCTTTGAGTGGACTGGGGTCCAGAGGTAACGATGATGGCGCGGAAGTTTTGGGCACACCTAGCGTCGAAGGAGGAGGTGCTAATGTACCTACTGAAGCAGTGCAGGGTGCGGTTACTGGCAACAGAGGTTAGATGCTGTTTGGTGGTAATGTTAAAACCGCAGTTTCATGTTAAGTTAAGTTTGAATGGCGGCAATGAATCATTAGTGTGGATCTTCAGAAAAGAAGCGCCATAGATAAATTTTCAATGAAAGAAATTTATTGGAGGGAGTGTAGCATTTGAGCAATTACAAAATTTGTTCCTTAACTGCATTTTTAGTTGTTTTTAGAGGGATATTTTGATTCTGCATACTTCTCCAGTCCTGGTTTAAAATTTGAAACAGTTGAATTTCTTGTTTTGAGACCTGGTACGAATTAGAACCTGATTGTTTATCTTGCTTGGGATTTCTTGGATCCAATTTCACAAGTTTATGGGGTCACATAATCAATACAATATGTGTCAATGAATGATATGTTCCGTATTAATTCGTGCCTTGTTGATACACCGCTAGCCCGCCTGAAAATGTTCAAATGTACGGAAACTTTCTGGAAAATAGGCGAAAATGCAAAACCAGCTGTTAAATTTGGCAACATTCTGTTGGTGTGTTATTTCTTAATCTCAAATTTGGATATTGACTCCTAAACTCTTGTTTGCTTTTTCTGGCGTCGTGAATCTTTTCATTTATTTTCTCTGGCTTCAATTTGCAAAGTTGGAGTTGAATTCTAGAAGCAAATAGAGAATCAAATTGTGGCATGCCAGGAAATAAACTGGATCATTGAACGAAACAGCTGACAAGTGTCTGGCCAGTTTCTAGAACTCACTTTTGTGAAATCTTGGAGCTAAAATGAGGCCTAAAGGATTTGCAAAGATTTAATTTAGATATTAATTGCGCCGTTTTTGACTCTGAAGTTTAACAAGCAATGCGTTTCTAATGCTGGTTCTGCAGTTTGGATCAAATGATTTTAGCGTTAGTTAAAATTCAGCATTTTCACCTTAATTCGAATGACTATTTAGTGCGATAGAATCAGAAGGTGCGGTTGTTTACTGTTAAATGGGAAGTTGGAACCAACTATATGTATTTGAATACAAGCTGTCATTGTGTTTTATTCAGCAAAATCAATACCAATTCAATGTAACTTCACGCCTAATGAGTAAAGAGGCAAGAGCTATGAGGAGATCAAATAGTCGTGCACAGTGAAGCGAATATAATGAGATGTTACCAGCCGTTGAAACAACAATGCGTGTAATTATACTTTAAGTTTTTTCTGGCCTACCATAAAGTTCTAATATAAAAAATTGATGAAAAATTTTAAAGACTATGAAATATAGAGACTTCTGATGTATACATCTGATTTTTGTTCAAGGCGTTAATTTTAAAATAAGTCACCCTTCATATCCGACCAACTGTTCTTGCACATTTTTTTGATAGTCATTGTCATTCGACCAAAACCACAAATATCAGTTCAAAAAACTTATTTATTAGCAAAGATAAAGCTTTTATCCAGTAACATCTTTAAGCTCTTGACTTTCATAACAAGTGAGGTTGATTTTTCAAGTGTCACTATTTTGAGGGTTCTAATGGAGTAGACCGAAAATCCAGTAAAATCTAAAATTAACATCGAAACGCAAATTATACATGACAAACATTTCGTTTGATAATTTTCTCAAAAATTTTTATCTTCCAGCATCAAGTGGTATCATATAAAGAATTTTCATGCCGATTTGACTAAATCAAATCAGTTCATCTATTTTTTTTTTTTCAAACTGAAAAACCCATCGTCGCGGTAGCTGCAAGTTGAAATGTGAGCTTTGGATACGAATTTTTCTGATGGAAATTTTTTCAAGTGTAATTACACAAGCGAAGTGTAAGCAAAACATAAATTTATATCGCAAAGTCACGTTTCTTTTCAAATTTCAGTAAACAGTACGGTAGTCGTGTTAGTTTTTGTTTTTTTTTTCAGGAAAAAGTGTAAAAGTTGTTCACGCTCAAATTGATTGTTTGGCGGTTTGACTTTTTAGTTTCCGTTCAAAATAATTTGCAAAACGAAAGGAAGTTACGTTTTCCTATAAAAAAGAGCAAATGGCGCGAAAGAAAAAAGTGAATGAGAATATTTTTTCAAATTCAATGTGGTTTTCCTGAATTTTGTTGACATTGCTCCTCTTTTTTCTCTTGGAACACTCGATGTAGGCTTAAATCCCGGCTGCATGGTTTGACCTTCAGCTTTAAGGTTTCAAGCAAAACACAAAAGATCATAACATTAAGCAAAAAATTTATTAAAATCTTTTCAAATAAATTATATACAATTACTGTTCTGACCATTTGAAAACTAGGGAGGAACTTAGTATTGGATGTGTTTCAGTTTTATTTTACCACGCAAAATCAGCTACTGCAGTAAATCATTGAAGTGAGTTGAGTGATATATCATATTAAAACTCTTATATCATATTAAAACTCTTTCAGTCATGCTTCGAAAGCCTTAAAAAAATTTCCGGTGTCGAGAAAAACTGGTTTGAAATTTTTGATTTTTCGTCTTGTTTCGTCCGAATAAAGCGAACAAATAGAGTGATAATAATTTGTTGAATTGTTCGTTTAGGAATGAAAAAAACTTGATATTTCCAAGCGAAAATGGTTTTAAAAATCATGGTGCAAAAATTTAGAACAAATTTGATTTTTTTTTTGAAATTTTCTTTCATTTGTTGTTTTTTATGTTTTTTCACAACTGTTGTCGATCATGCCTAATTTACTAAGTTTTTCGATAGTGTAAAGTTTTCATCAAACCACGCTCAAAAATTAACGCTATATTGGAGAACCTATTGATTTGGACAACTTTTTGTAGTTTTTATGAATATGTTTGATGTATCCTTGTTAGCAACTGGAATTATATGTTCGAAGCCTTCATTTTGCTGTGCTCTGCAAACTAGATATAATGATCTCGTTGTTCTCCTACGGGAAATGTACAGCTTTGTTCTCTTTTTGAAAATATTTTTCTGCTCACTTTTCAAATTAAAATCGCTGAATGAACGTAGAAACATTTTTTACGAGTCGTGTTTATATCAAGTTCTTTTAAAGAAAAAGTTGTTCAGGCTCAGTTTTTTTTGGCCTTTTATTTTTTCTTCTCAGTCTATTCAAATGGATTTGCTGAAAAGGAAGCAAACTATGTTATCATATTACAAAGTGAAAAATTCCTGATAATATGTTACAAAGCCTCTTCCTGATAATATGTTATTGTTGATCCAACCATTGAAAATGGAGATGAATTTTGTATTCGGGTGTGTTTAGTTTTTTTGTTATCAACGCAAAATCAGGTACCACATAATCATCGGAGTGGGTTGAGTAATCTATCACATTCGAGCTTTTTCAGTCGTGATTTGAACGAATATCTTTCTTGAAAAATTTAACTCAGTATTGAGAAAAACAGGTTCAATTTTTTGATTTTTTGTCTAAATTTGTGCGAATAAAGCGAGCGAGCGAGCGTTTCCGTTTTTCGTTCAGATCCTTTTATCACACCAGGCAGAAAAAAAATGACACTGATTTGAAAAAAAAAATTTTGTATTTTTTGTGAATGCAATGGTCAGAACATTCTGTGATACTGCTCAGTAAAAGGCTATCCTTGCCAACAGTTTTCCTTGATTTATTTGTTGGGATTTATGTTAAAATCTAAAAGTTGAAAGTTTGAAACTATTTTTTGCTTTTCAATGGTTATATGTAGTTATAACCGCATGCGTGCAATTTATAAGATCTTAGTTCGAACCATTTTCAAAAATCAACTTGTTCTTTATTTTGCCAGTTGTTTGCCGTTTACAGTGACCAAGTTTTTGGTGATTTTTCTGTCATTTGATCTGATTTTAAATACGCTTTCACTCTGTGTTAAATTTTGCTTCTCGAGTGGTGTGAAGCTCGATTCTCCTCTTAGTTTTAATGATATCTTTAGTCTCCATTTTAGGAACTTTTTGAAATATGTTTTGTTCTTTGTTCTGCAGTTGCTTTGTTCAATTAGGATAGAAAATAGTTTTATTTCAATGGTTCTCTTTTTCCGTTGTGAAATGCGAGAGTAAGTTAAATTTTCTAATGGATTCCCTGATGTCTGGTTCAAAAAGGAGCAAAAGTGCAGAACAAGATCGGTGAAGCAAGCTATGCGTGAAATTAACTAAACAAATGCAGTATATAATTGAATTAAATGCTTTCATTACACATTTGAGATTGTATCAATTCAATGGTCATTGGTTGTTAACTTTTAATTTTCCCCAAAAGGACCCCTCAAAGTATAGATTGGGCCCGAGTGTATTGGTATAGAGGCTGAAATAGAGGTAGATTTTAGTGGAAGGAGAAATCAATAATTCCGCTTCCTCTCTTTTCCCTGCGTGCTTGAGGGCTGGGGTAGATTAAAAGATAAACCCTTGGCAGGACGGTAGAGAATAAATGGAGGCTATAAAAAGGAGCGAGATACGCGGCTTAATTCAACTTTATTGCAAACTCATGTCACTTTGCGATCGTGCGTGACAAACACTAATGCCCAATTCGGCAGCTATTGCAAATATTTAAAAAGGATTCTGTAGTTTGAAAGTTACATTTGCAGCCAAGGTTGCTGCTAATTCTGCTCCAAACAAGTTAGATTACCAAAATGCAAGTTGAGAAAAAATCACAAATGTTATCTTGATGCTCAATTTTTGTTTTAGATACCTCCAGCTTCAGGTTTTACTGCCCACCTTCAGGTGAATAACACATTTATTAGATAATTACCTAGAATGATTGATCGTTTTTGATTGTATCGAAACCGCGGTTATCGACCTTTTTATAGAACCATTTCAGACAGCTGTCATTGTTTACATGCTCGTATGTATATAATAGTGACGCTGCATTTTGTAAAAAAAAAAGCTTATTGGTAAAATAGAAAATATCAAGTATTAAAATGAGCTTAGGTGACGGGCTTGCACATTTTAAGCCTATTAAGGCTAGAGAGTTATGTATGAACAAAGGTAAATGTAGGGTACGAAAGTGAAAGTTATCCGTATGTTTCATTTTTCTGAAGAACAAATCAAGCCTCGATAATCTTCGCTCATAAGATTAACCTGTTTAATAGGATTAACTGCTTCAAAGCGTGAATTTGAAAAGTGAACTGCTATATAATAACCTTTCAAAAACGGGTTATAGAAAGAAGAGCTGTTATTTTCGGAGTAAATGAACACTCTCCCCCTGAAGTTCAGAGGGGAGGGGGATGTTCGCTTGATAGGGTGAAAATGTTCACGTGATCTTTGTTTTTAGCGCCTCCTTACAGTGCAGTTGCAACTAACAATCCGGCAGTGATCGAGACCTCCGCAGCCGATCAGCCTCCGCCGCCGCCTTACAGCACAGCTATTGCGTCATCAGTATCCCCGCCCATATCCCCTTTGAGTGACAGGTACGCCACGTCCAGTTTAGTTTCTATATTTAAAACTATTATCCACAAGGAAAAGATCATATTTCAGCATTGTCACTAAATAAATTGAGCAAAAACAATGCAAAAGTTTGCATGCAAACGTATCTGTTTTGTCAGGGTATTTATATTTTTTCGACGTGTAAAAAGATTAAGTCTTTCACTTTTGTCTATACTTAGCAGTGTAACAACCTGAAGATGAAGCCTTTGACCAAATAGTATGGTTATTGTGCTATTTTGAATATTGTTCACCTGGGTACCCAAAGCAATGTAAGTTCTTTGTTGTAGGTACAGTCATCTTCTGGACTCCCCGACGTCTCTCCCTCCTCCGCCCCTCGTGAACAACGCATCGAGGCACTCTTCATGCTCGAACTTGAACTCTGTTTATCCGGGCAGTGGAAGACATGCGTCGTTCGGAGGAAGTTGCTCGGCTAGTCACCACGGTTATAGTCGTAGTATGAGCACAACAGCAACATTACCTCGTCATGGTACCGAGAATCATTTTTTAACAGGAATAGGACGAACAAGAAAACCCTCTCTGTCTAATCTGGGCTTTGATCCAAATAACAACCATAATGGCATGCTTGGAGGAAACAATGGTAGCGAGTATTACAGGAACCCATGCGACAGAAGTCGAAGTACTTTAAACCGGAACTCAAGAGCGGGAACTGGTTTCGGGTTATCTTGCACGTGCTACCCGCATACGTCATTGATACCTGGTTTTGGAGTTCACAACAGAAACGGAAGTGGTTGCGGTGTTAGGTTCCCAGCTCCAAAACGTCATACCAATATCTCGATGCACGGTCATTCTATGGGCCATACTCAAAAATATGGCCCTTGCGAGGACTACAATCATCATCATCATGGGAATAGCCATTTTAGATATTATAAGTATCCGTGATGGTGAGAGAGTTTGTAATAGTTAGGTGTGACGCGGCAATTTTAAATGTTAAAAGTGTTTTTGTATGGATCTCACCCGAGAAACTAAGGACTGTTTTTCTGTCTTTTTCGCCAAATTGTCCTGAATAGAAGATCACTGGAAGAACAGCGGAGAATTCACAGTGGTTTCTGTCAGGACCGAGTACTAGAACTCGTTAACTTTTCAATTTAACTCATTTTTCATGATTTCGGTGCTACCTCGATTTTCATGTTGCTTGTATGTTGATGTTACAATGTTGATTTAGTATATCTAATATCGAATTTGAGAATGTGATTTTTAGTACATTTTGGGATTATAATATCATAGATAATTACTACATAATTCAAGTGTTTCCTATTTTTTTTGTATCTGTAGGCTCCATTAGCATTATTAATACAATGGGCTTTGATTAGTAATAAGTTAACACAGTTGATGGACAGAATCAACTGGACAGAATAAAGCTATTTGTTTCATACAAATTTATAATAATTAAAATTCCATTTCAGAAACTTTTCACCTCAATATACTTTGCGAGATTTTTGAAATGCGTAATTTATACGCAATTTGGTTTAATACATTCTAAATTATTAGATGCAAAAAAAAAATTTCGGTTTCCTTGTACTATTTTCTGTTGGCAATGCTTTTAAATGGAATGAAATATCCAGTTTGTACAAATTTGTCTATGCGTTCAACTGTTTTGCGAGAGCTTTTTCTGCTAAAAATGTCAAATCAAGTCAGTCACTGCTAAGTATTGTCGGTTAAGGCATAGTACAATTTCGTATTGGGATAAAATTCGGATGCGTAAGACAGCCTTTTATTAAGGGTTAATGATTTATCATTCGTGTTTTAAAGTGTCAATGAGCGAAGTGAAGACTCTTGAGGTGTTCGTTGCTGTTTTGTTTTTTAAGAAGTCTGGAATTTGTGCAAGCTCAAATTAATTTTTGAGTTGGTTGATTTTGCTTTTTCAAGCTCAATTCAATTTCATTTGCTACGTACAATAAAATAACGCTCTCCGATAACGCCAATAGGCTTCAATTTCAAAGTTGTATTGAAACTTGCGGGAGCAATTCTCTTGTGATAGGTAGCTGAAATTTTTTCGAAAAAAAAAACATTTTTCGTTCTTAAGTAAGAACTTGAACTCGATTATTGAACCTAAAGAACTTCGGGGCTCCTTTCCGCTTGGTCTAGAGGTAACGCTTGATCTGGCTTGTAGTCTGGTCGGGTTGTTTTCAGTATTGTTGACATTTAAATTTTTTTACGGGAATAATTGAATTAACGGATTTTCGTTAGTAAGTTTACCAACTCGGACTATAATTTGTATTTTTTTTTCAATATTTCTTTTTTTTATTTTACGTTTTTTTTCCAATTCAAATGGTTTCATCTATTTTTTGGTGTAGTGATTTTTTGTGTCGTTTGAAGGGTAATAATTGATGTTTACTTGGAAGTACCAAGGTTTATTGTGGTGTAAAAATAGAATTTTCCAGGTCGGCTGTGGCTTAAAATTTGCATTAATTGCCGCTGGGTAAACACCAAAAGTTTATTTAGGTCGTTGGTTGTTTTTTAAATGCTTTTCAAATTTTGGCTTATTTTCGTCTGATTTTCTAATCACTAGCTCGCAAAGATATGTTGCGTTGTTTCACTAGTGATGCGTACATCCGCTTCGTTTTTTGTTTATAAAGTTCATAGTGAAAGAAAATCCCTTGCAAATATATGCTCAACTCATAATGAATTCCTGTTTCTCTGCGTCTCTGGCACACTTGGTCTGGAGATAATGCGCTTGGGACGGCAATAGTCCTGGGTTCGAATCTGACTGGACCTGTTCTTTTTTTCAAACCGTAAATAGTACGTTTCAGAAAAAAATTGTCGGCTAATTGCTGTCTACTTATGTTTTTTCGGCTTAGTTGCCATGTCGTAGAATTTTTTTCATTACAGTTGCTTTTAGTGTTCTGATCTACCCCTGCTGTTTGTAATTTGACTAGACTTGACTTGGTATATTTTCTTTTTTGTTTTTCTTTCGCTCATAATATTTATTCTGCCCAAAAGATTTCGGCCAATTTTTTTTATCAAATAAGTGACCTTGATTTTTGAATCGTTTCAACGGAAACATGTTTATGCTCACCTCTGGATCGAACAAAATGAAAAAAATCTTCATAGAAGTTAGACATCCAGCTTTTCATGACAAAAGTTTTTTCGACTTTTTTCCCTTTTGTTTCGGCTTGATAGGTTTCGGCATATGTGATATCAGCTTATTGGCATCATAATGCGTCTTTCGACGAGCGAAAAAAGATCGTGTGCGCGTTTCTGTGTTTTAGTTCTCCATTTTAAGTTTGACAGGTTTCGAACTAAATTATATCGGCTTAGTGGCCTTGATTTGTTTCATTTGACGAGCAAATAGAGTTCGTGTGTTTTAGGGGTGAGGGGACTTCTTAACTTTCATAGGTTTTTTAAGTTTTTTATCGGCTTAAAGGGCTTGTGAAAAGATATTTTCGGCTTTGTTATTGCTAATTTTTTATTCTTTAGCGTTGGGTTGTTTTTGTTTCAAAACTAGCCTTTTTCATTTCGATAGATCTGGTTTTCGACATTTTCGATTTTTTTTTCAATTGTTTCTTGTTCTGTATCGCTGGTGGTGCAGAGCTCAGCTTCGCCACTGTGTTTCAAACTGAACCTCAGGTTTCACAATTTTTTTTCAAGTAGAGCTAACATTAAACTCTCCAATATTAGTCGCAGAAACGGCTCAACCAATGATGCTTGACTTAAGATTTAAAATTAAATTTATGAAGGGTTTTTTTCCATCGCCGCAATTGGCATACATTAGTGCCCTACAGAACAGCTTAAATTTAGACTGTATACTGTTCATGTGTTTTATCCGCTTTACTAGTGCTAGAGTTTTGAAAAACAGAAGTATCATATGGATCAATTCCAAGACGCTAGATTCAATCTGTAGGTTCGAGGTGAGAATCCCGTAGAAGTCCGAATGCCGAATCAAAGTTTCGTAGTTTAAAAAGTCAATTTTTTTTTCTTTTTAATTCGTTAGTATAAAATTTCACTTGCTGTAAAGTTGAACTAGCATCTGAATTTTTTTGTATCTTAAATAAAACTGTTACTTTTGAAACGCATAAGAAAGACACAGAAGATCAAAAGCTATAGGTTCTGCGCCGTGTCACTAAAAAGCTGTGGACTATGGTCGTCGAATTTTCAGAAACTATTAATTGTCATTAAGAAAATCCCTGAACAAACTAAGAAAAACGAAAATGCAAGTATGACCAAGAATAGTCGGTTGTTGTGCAAGTAGCACATGATGTTCCGACCTTATTCAAAGAGAAATAACAAGTTTTTCTTTTTTAAATTTAAGTGTCGATTTTTTGTGCATGGATTGATAAGTAAACTATACTAAGACGTAAAAATACTGAACTAGGTGAACTCGATACCAGTTGTTTTCAAAACGAAAAAAAATTTTACACAATAGTTTTTAAAGATTTTTAAAAGTTTTTTATTGCAAAAGAAGAGGTTAATCATGCTTCAAAACTGCTTGAAAACTGCTATCTATATAGGTTCTCTTGAAATATTTCAAAAAAAATTTGCTTAAAGTTATGATAGTTTGTGTTTTGTTTGGGTCCTGAAAACTGAAATCTAATGCATTGTTTGCTTGTAAATATCGCAATCGTTTACATGTTTTACTACTGCGTTTTTTCGTTTCAATTGCCCGAATATCTGCACTTATTGCATGATTTGTGGAAAATTAATTCTTAGCATCTCCAAAAAGTGTTAATAAAAAATAATCCTAAAATTGGCTCAGCATTAATAAAGATTAAAAAGTCAAACATGAAACCGGCACTTAAGTCAAAGCATTTTCCTTGAAAAAAATTTAAAAACAAGCAAAGTCGAAAATATTCAGGCAAACACTATTGCATTGGAAAACATAATCAAAAGGTATGAACGTAAATTACAAAAAAAGGAACCTGACTCAAACTAGAGGAAACTATTGGAAAAAGTAATGAAACAACGAAAATAACAGACACAACCATCCCAATTTGGATCAAAAATGTTTTTTGTTCCTTTAGGAAACCTGTTAGGTAAAATCCACTTTCAAACTAGGTTTTTGTTGGCTTTAATTGGCTTTAATAAAAAGAAATTCGCAAAAATATAACTAAGCATCCATTTCTCATATCTCTAGTCAAAATATTCGTCTGAAAAGCAAAATATTCCGACCATGTTTTGTCGACACAATGTTTTGAATCTTAAAAAGCTCTAAAAACACATTTTTTGTCCTACTTTCTTCCCAATTTGCAAAATGATCGCAACAATTAAAAAAAAAACAGTTAAATTTCAGATTTTGATTATTTATTTTTTAAATTGAAAGTCTCAAAAAATATAAGGACCAAAACCGCGAAATAAAACAATGATAGAGCTATATCTTTTATTCTCATGATTTAACGCTGAGTGCATTAAGAAAAACGCTGAGCATAATTTGGAGAAGTTTTCGAATATTTATTACGTAAACTCTGTTTTTTTCTTCTTATGTTTGAAATATTAAAAGTTACGCTGCCGGGCCATCTGATTTTTTCTCTTGGAGTTTGCTCAAAAAACTTTATTATTAAGGAAAAAAAAACAATTTAGAAATCTTGATTTAAAAATATTAACAACCGTACATTTAAGTACCCTATAATTGTTAATATGGCAATAAAGGAAATCATACCTTGCCCTTTAATGAGCCATTAGGAATCTTATTTTTCAAATCTACCGGTTTTTTCTTTCTTTAGCCCATTTTGGGCGGGTTCTGCTCTACCGTTTCATTGTAGCCTGCTATTTTCTTCATTTCTATTTTTTGCCCACGTAATCCAATTGTCATGGAGGAAGAATGTGGCTGTTTTATGCACTCAAAAACATATATTGTCATCATATGAAACTTCTTAAAAACAGTTTAATTGCTAAATTGATGTTTACCTACAACAAAATGGCGGTTTACGATAGAAAAGCTTTTTTGCTGCCAAAACTTTTTAATTAAATTTTACGCGCATATGCGATCAATTTGAAATTTAAAAAAAACTATAATCAAAACTTCTGTTAATATGACTTTTTTTCCATCTTCTGATTGACTGATTTGATCTCAGGAGAAAAAAAAGTTATTATATGTGAACTACAGATTGTCAGATTTTCAGTCGTTTGGTTAGCCGTTCGATTTTCAGTCGTTTAGGAAGAACCTGTAAAAGCTCGGTTTTCGGTGCAAATTGCAAGGCTGCCAGCTTATTTTACATCCAACTATTGTACAAGATGAAGACGCATTCTGGAAGGAAATTTTAAAATAATTTTGTGTTGTCTGTGTGTTTCTGTTTCTTAATTTGAATGTTAATTACTAAGAGCACTGTGCAAAGTATCTGCGTTCAATCCAATTCAAATATTTTTTTCCAGAAGTTTTGGATAGGATATATTTGCGTGATCTTTTTCTACTTTCTCCGTTTCCGTTTTAATCTCAAACTATTGTTAGGTAGGGTTGTAAAAGGGCATAACCCAGAAAATCATGACTGTCCCTTAAATTTTTTGAACTGCATTTCCCAGGTAAGTTTTGAAAGAATATTTTATTAAGCAAAAATTCTAGTCCTCGTAAAGTACATGCAACTTGCATGTACTACGATTTTGTTTGGTCAAAAAGTTTGTCTCAAAACAATTTGAAATTATTTCTGGCTAGGAGTTTTTGTCGCCTATGCTAAGCCTTCACAGAAAACTGGAATTTTTGCCCTTTTGCTCTGGAATAATTAATTCCTGCAACTTTATAAACCATTACTTCAAGTAAAGTTGAAAATTCAAAAAAAAATCTGTTGAGAACCGAGGTACCGACACCTTCAAGATGATATTTAACATCGCTTGTGTTCAAAAATTGTCGGAACAATCGTTTTATTATCTTGGTCGCATTATGATAAAATTTCACAAGGTGAATAAAATAATATATTGAATACTTTTGTACAACATTTCCGTCAGATTAGTGTCACGCATTCATTCATAATTACATTCTTAAGCTATTATGAAAAGCAAAACTTTCTAGTATGGTGAGAAATTCGCAGAAAAGCAAGGCATGATACTACGTTTTACAGTAACAAAAAAATGTATTTTCTGATGATCATTCAAAATTTCGTTAAACTAAATTTCAAAACAATGATTACGAACTAATGATTGAAAATGATATCTAACGGATAACAGACTCATTTTTATGCTAGCCAGAAAACAATCTACAGTGTATATGGGGCCATAGTTTTGTTACGAGACGAGACTGGAGGGTGACAGTATGATTATACAGTAAAAGGGGACTATAATGGAAAAGGCTAGAGGATGACAAACCTATGAATTTATGTATAAATTGGGCTGAACACTAATTTTATTTGAGACTAAACTTGAAAACGTTTTCATTCTAAGCTGCAGAGAAGTGGCATGTGAATAGCCTCAAAAGATGCTGTTTTCCCGAATTGTACTTTCGATCCAATCTTCATAAAAGGAAACTCTTTCGAAAACTGTTGCACCCCCTAGACAAGCTAGAGTTCCGTGACTGACCGTGCCATAGATGCAGATGGCTTTGTCTTGGTTGTCGACTGGGAAAAGGGGTCCCCCGCTGTCGCCATAGCAAGCCGACTTATTTTGGCCTACCATACAAATTTCCCTTTCCATCTGGAACATATCTGTAAAACATGTTCAGGTTCTTTTTTGCCCCACCTGAAAATTTACAACAACGTTGCTCTAAGCCTCCCTCACAATGTTCCATTCCCTTTCCACTAGACGTGATATAAGTCGTAATAACTCAATTCTTAACATAGCAGGCTTTAAAACATTAACCCTCTCTAAAATACTGTGATCTTGATTTGACATATGTTATCTTTAACCCTATAGTACCACAAAACATTAAAAAAATGCATCATAATAGGATTTCTACGCTATTTTCCACTTCTCCTAGCCATCCAATTTTTCTATTTTTACATTTGTCTTATGTGTAATCATGGCTAAACGCGTAATGTTATGATGCACGGTATGAAGAATAAATCTGTTCAAATTTTTTAGTTTGTTCACAAATGCCAAATTTCAGCGTATTATTACAACGTTAAGATAGTTTTTCAATATTTAAATTCAGATGTAAGGGTGGGGGAGTGCAAAAGAGCCGATTTTTCTTTTCTTGGGACTATTATTTTTTTATAGGGGGCTGAAAAAAGACCCGGAGTATATCCGTTCCAAAGTCTCGGACACTGGCTTGTTTCGTTCAGCTCAACTTCTTGAAGCACCAAATCTTCTGGATTTGGTGGATTGAACTCTCCGGTCACAATATTTCCTTGATATATCAGTCCCATCCCTGCCAACTTGATAGCAAAGCTACTGTTTCCGTAACTTTTCCTGCAAAGAGGTAGAATTTGAGCCGATTTTGGGACTTTGGACTGTAATTTCACTAACGCAATGTCATCCACTAAAGGTTTACCAAGAGGTGCATAGTTTTCGTCGTATTCTGGATTTTCGTATCCCTCGTGGACAAATGCGTCTCCGGGTATAGAGGTCTTCACCCATTTTCCAGTTTTGATCACTCCGATGATTCGATCATGAAAAAACTTGCCTAAATTTTAGCTTGTATCAGATTATACGTAGAAGATTGCTACACTAGTGGATAAAATTAAGCGCCAACTCAGGATTTAACTCTGTAAAAAGCCTGTTTTCAGTGTTTCCATTTTTATAATTCACTAAAATTTTTGGATAGACCTAGTCTAGTGTAAATGATCAGAGCTACCCCCTATGAATTTATCCAGGGGCGGATTTAACGGCGGGGGAGCTTTAGGGATTCGACCCCCTGCCGACCCTGCCTTTGGTATTTTTTAAAAAATTTATTTTTGGCCGACCGACCCTTAAATTTTTTCTAAAGGCGCCTTGGGCGCCAATATATACTATTTTTGAGTGAGAGCGAGCGCCAAAAAAACGCAATTATTTAGTCAAAGTTTTCCAAAAAGTGCCCAAAAACGGCTTTTTTGACCTGTTTTTTCGAAAATTTGCCTTCGGCGCACAAAATTTGGCCAAAACAGCGTCTTTTTAGAGTTATAGGAGAGCTCGGAAAATCAATTTGGTCGACCTAAAAAAATGTCAACAAAATTTTCAATTTTTTTTTGAAAATCCGCCCCCCCCCCCCCCATCGAGAAAATTCTAGATCCAACCCTGAAACTATCAATATTTGTTTCAAGGACTTACGAAAAATTTAAGGAAATGTTGTTCAGAATGGTCAGTGAAAACAGGCATTTTACAGAGTAAAAACCTGAGCTTGCGCTTAATTTTGTCCACTCGTGTATCTTGTCAAGATCTAGGGCTTTTTTCCTCGGTATGCGAGATTTACAAATTAATTATTTGTTCAATTTGTCTGATTGTAATGAAAATTAACATGCAGGCTAATTTGACCTTCATTCTTAACCTTGTAAAACCAGTCGTCTTATCATAAAAAAGAGTAAAAATAAATAAAAATAAAAAAGTTCAAAAATTGTTCACACGGCAGTTTGCATGTTAAAAATGCTGTACAAATTTGATCACTTGTTCACGCTCACACGTTTTAACACAGTTTATAACATGAAAAGTCATTTTAATTAGACTTTCACATATTGAATTTCAGAAAATATCAAAGGGGGGGGGACTGGAAAAGAGCCGGATCTTGTAAGGAAGATCTTGGATTGGAGCTAGAGCTTTATTAAGAGGGATCCATTTTCACACAGGAGTTTTTAACCAAATGAAGCATACTGGCTTTTTCAGACACCAAAACAAACCTTAAGAACTTGCATCTTAGCATAAAATCTTTCAATGAATGGCGTTAAAATAAAAAACTTCTCTCGCCTCACGCTATATTTTTCTCAAAAGCTGCAAATAGATTCTCGAAATAAATATGAAAAAAAAGTTTGCTTTTAGTTTTGAGCCAAAGCAATGCGTTTTTCAAAATATTTCTAGCAAGTGGGTTTCAATAAAACTGGATCAAACACTGGGAAAAGTGAACCTTCTTCGAGTTGAAGACAGAAAAATCGCCAACTTCCGCGTGAATTGATTTGAGGGGTCCCATCACACAATGTGCTGCAGTGAGGACCCATCTGGGTTCTATAATTGTAGCACCACAAGATCGGGTTATCAAAGTGTTGTTAACTAGTTGAGTCAGTAGTAGTTGTACGTAGAAGAGTCTAGAGGGCGCATCGTAGCCGTTTATTACGGAACGAATACTCTGAGCATACTTCCGATCGTGCAAAGTCAAAGTGTTAACATTTTGAATGAAAGAAGCAAGTAAACTAATCAATACGACTTGGTTCATCATCTTCCAAAGTATAAATTAAAAAAAATTGTAAGCTTATAAAACTTTCAGTGATCAGTTGTTTCTTTAGTAAGTTTATTTATTTTTTTTTGTATAAGTCGCAGCACAGAATGATGAAATAATAAGATCTGGAATGCAAAATGTATGTGATTTTAATTTGTTCATGATTGAAAATTTTAAATAGCGGGTTTAAAAAACCGCCAAGCTCAAAAAGTTCAACATAATTCGCTGTCATTTCGCTTTCATTTGTTCTGAGATAAATTTTAGGAAAGATTATTTTGAATGACTTCTGAATTTGGGCTCTTTTTTAGTTCCCCCCTTTGATTTTTTTCGGAAATTTAATATCTGAAATTTTATTTAAAATGACTTTTCATGTTTTAAACTCCATTAAAACATGTCAGCGTGAACAGGTGAACAAATTTTCACAAAACTTTGTTCATGCAAAATTCCCTGTGAACAATTTTATTTTAAAATTTTACGAGGGGATGGTAAACTGGAAAATAGTAAAACATATCAGCGTAAACAAGGGAAGAGCTTTTAGCAGCATTTTTCTAAGCAAGTTTGAGTTATGAATTTTCATTAAAGATTTTCCATTGCAGTTTCACGAGAGCTTTTGTGATTTCCGTTCTTTTCCATGTTCCTTCTAGCTTTTTTCAGTTTGGTTTAAAAATGTGTTATCACTTATTAGAGAACAGCAACTCTCGCTACCACCATAATTGTAAAATCACTATTTTTGTTACTAGGCTTGATGGGACTAAAATGGGAAAGAGCCAAAATTTTTTTGGGTCTTGTCCAATTTAACCTCCTGCTGAAAAAATGACTCACGACTCTTTTTTACTCCCTACCCCCACACTTGTGAACTTAAATTTAATTTTGAAAAATTAGCTCAACATTGTCTTAATGCATTGAAGCTTGTCATGGTGAACAAGTGTGAACAGATTTGTTCTTTTTACCTTACATCATAACATTACGCATTTAGTTATAACTAAAAAATACACAACTGTAAAAACAGAAAACTTGAATGGTGGAGGGAGAGTGAGCGTGGTTTACCGTTTACAAAGCCAATATGTAATGTGGCTCTAATAAATAATGATTCTGTCGCGCTTAGAAAATTCAAGACGCCAATGAATGATCGTAGTTAACTGTTATTGTTAGTAAACATAGTAAATGTCGGATAAAGGTTGAAATATTCTATTTTGTAATACAATTTTGCCAAGCAGCTTTCCTGGTTACCATATCTCGGAATGGCCAAAATGTGCAACCGTACGTCGCACCATGCATGGTTCCATGGAAGCCATGAAAAACTGCCGATGTAATTTTATGATAAAATAACGGACTTTCCATGCATGGCGCGACGTATAGTTGCACATTTCTATTGTTATGAGGTATTTCAATTTCGACTAGTTTGATAATTTTATCAGGAATGCTTGCAATGTGTGGTTACTTTGATATCATGCATGGCGCTGCTTATGGTTACAATGGAAACATTTGTGGCGCGACGTCTGATTACCATGGACTTTTTTTCATATCTTACCAACAGCTAGCATAATGATGAAAAATGGTTTTTTAATTAATTTATCCGTCAAAAACAATTTTAAGGGTTTTTGAAAAAAATTATGTGCTACGCATGACAAGTCATTTTCCATACAAATAATGCATGGATGTATATGGTTGCGCACTATCTTCTATGGTGGGCAACGCGGAAAGTCAGCCTGTTTGGTTTCTTATAAGTAGCCTATAAAATCATTTATCAAGAGTTCTTAAACCCCACAGCAGTTTAACAGTCTAAAACAATTGCGTATTTTGTATGCAGCTCTATAAAATTGTCTGGAATATTCAAGCATCAAAAAGTAATGAGATCAGCATTTTGTAATAACAAGACTGCTCGTATCAGGACAAAACCTGAATATTGCGACTGCTCCTTATTTGGTTTCGAACAGTTTTTGTGTATCTTTAGACCAAAGACACCAATTAGCAATATACATTCCTCATTTTCTTCGAAACCCGGAACAATAAACTCAAAATATCAAATGAACAACAGGATGAGCTTTCTTTCAAGCTGGTCCTAATTTAAAACAATCACCAATGAATTTGGCTCAGCGTTTTAGTTTATCACAGAGCCCTCAATAAACAGCCCTAGTGGTTTTCAAATTGAAGGGAAACATACATCTGTTCCGACTTTTGAAGAAAAAGCGGAATATTAAAGCTTGGGGCTTTTATTAATCAGTCAACTTCCGACTTTTCAATTAATCGACATATAACGTTTTGTAAAATCTGAAAGCTCAAATATAATAAGCAATAAGTTGTTAAGTTATAGTGGCTTGAAAACTGCTAGTTTGGCCAGTTTGGGATAATTACCGCTCAATATAATGAGTTCTTATAACACACTTAAGTGCCAAACTAATGCAATTCAACTTAAATTGAAAACACTCAATTGGTCTTATAATTAGAATACGTCTTTTAATTAGACTTAGAAACACTAAACACAATTTTTTATAGTTTACATTGAAAAAAAAAACGCAAAAAAAAAACTTTTTTCCTTTATTTTCAATCATTTGTCAATTTCTTAATCAAAATTTTTTTGTGCAGTAGGAAGAACCCTCGGAAGATTTCTTGTATCTGGGCGAAACTCAGAACAATCCAAATGCTCATCAACTAGTCTGGAGTAGTTTTTGTTAACGAAATTTTGACCAACTGTAGTTTTTAAAAGTTTTTTTACTTCCAGCTGCCAATATCCAATAGGACGTGTCATAGTTTGAGTCTCTTAAGATCATTTTAAGAGTATTTTTAGTACATCAGTTTTAGAACATTTTTATGATCAAGTAGCTTGCATCAATTGAAAAAAAAAAATCAATGATAAAAGTGGAATGTTTCGCCATGGCTATGATATTTGTCCTAACCATACTAATCTGTATCGATTAAATCCTCAAAGCACGCATATATAAGTGAAAGAAACATGACCAAATTGGCAATTTCTAAACCCTCAAAACTTTGTTTCGTACAGTTTTGGGTAAATTTTTTTAAATCAATTTAATGGAGTCAATAAATTCTTTGTATTTTGAAAACTGTTACTTGAAAGCTATCATTTTGAACCTCGAAACTGGTCTCCTTGAGAAAAATTCTCCAAGCATAGTTTCTTCGAAAATTGGAACAACAACGCATTGCGTGTCTGCGAACAAAAAATGTTGATTAAAATTTTTAATTGAGTTTGTGCTTTGTGAAACAAAATTTTTTTCTACAAAAAATGAAAAGCAATGAAAGTTTTGATGCAAATGTTAGGCAAGCAAAAACACATTTATATACAAAAACAGCCGACTACTGCACAAATAACAAAATAGCTTCGAGTTTTTTTTTCTTCCAAATGTCATTGCTTGTTTGTGATCTGATGATTGAACTGAGCAAACTCATACAAAGGTAACGAAATAGGTATAATTGACGACTACAATTTTCTTCAGAAAATAATATTAAGACAAAAAAATTCAAAACTTTTTGCACTAAATTTCAATTATTGAATATTTGTATTAAGTCAATGCAGCTCCAATTGAAGCTTCCAAAAATATTTTTCCTTTTAGTATAATCAAGTTTTTTAGCCTAAATGGTCATTTTCTGTATAAAAAGACGTTACTCGAACTCTTTACTTGCTCGAGTTTGAACTAAAACTCAATAATTTTAAACCATTTTTTCTTGACACTGGGACAAATTTTTGAAAAGCTTTGTGCTGAATTTAGATTCAGCTACGTAAATTAGATAACTTAAGTTATTCGAGCCAAAACTAAAGTTTTCTGTGTAAATTTTAACTTAATCTGCCGTCTAAACCAGAATTTTTGGGCTGTTTTGACGTGAAACTGTTCAGCTTTCAGCCAAGACTTTTTTCCGAACTGAGCCAAAAGTTTTTTCCGAACTGCACCAAAAGTCTGTGGTTCAAATTACATCAGTTATTGCTCAATTTTGTCTATTTTTTGTTATTTTTAAGACTGCTGGGTAATTTTGAAACAGGAACCAATCCGTTTTTTATCCATTCTTTCGTTTTATTATGCTTACTGCTGCTGTAATCGAGATGCTGAATTTTAAGTGTTCACTGCCTAGAACAAAAAAAGCAAAGTTTTCGAAAATTTGAAAAAAAAACCAAGATTAAAGTTTTTGAATATTGCCAGCTATTGCCCCGCCTCTTTTTTTGCAAAAAAGGGGACATCGTAACAAAGTATAAATTTGAATATGCTTAAACGTTGAATTAGTCCGTTATTGGTATTAGAAATGCTTTATTGGGTACCTAAGATTGGGGCTTTATTGGGGTACGCAGGGGCGTATCTAGGATTTTCTCGAGGGGGCGGGGGCGAATTTTCAAATTTTGTCGACCTTTTTTTAAGGTCGACCAAATTGATAAATTGACTTTCTGAGCTATCCAAAAAGCACTCCCAAGTGCCTAAAAGCGTTTTTAGGCATTTTCTAAAAAAATTTTGACCAAAAAATTTGCGTTTTTTTGGCGCGCGCTCCCCCTCAAAGTTAGTATATTTTGACAACGGAGGCGCCTTTAGAACATTTTTAGGGTCCGTCACCAAGTATGGATGTCTCAAAAAAGTACAAAGTGGTACCCTTTGGGTCGGCAGGGGGCCGAATCCCTGAGGGAGGGGGGCGTACTATTTGAGATATCCCATTTTGGCTGACGGATCCTAAAATGTTTCTAAAGGCGCCTTCGGTTCCAAATTATACTTATTTTGAAGGGAGCGCCCAACAAAACGCAATTATCTTTGGTCAAAATTTTCCAAAAAGCGGCTTTTTTTGGCGTGTTTTTTTTTTTAATTTTAGTCAACCTTAAAAAAGGTCGACAAAATTTTCAAAATTTTTTCTTGAAAATCCGCTCCCTCCCTCGAGAAAAACCTAGATAGGGGGTACTCGATACCTTGGTTAACAAGATCCAGTAGTTTTAAGTAAAATTTTTAAATATTGTCTGGTGGAAAATTTCTGTCTAATTTTCTTATTACTTCTTTTTTTTCGTACTTGCTCAAAAACACTGCGAACTGTGTAACAATGAAATTTTTAATAGGAAAATTATAATTCGATGCTCCAAAAAGTTTTTCAAGATCACCTGGTTACTTTTAGTCCTATATCTTATTTGGGGAGCTGCTGCAATCAAGTTCCATGAGCAGATAGTATTGTGCTGTTTAATTGCGAACATGCAAATTAAATTATACTTTTGTTTGTAGGCCTCGGGCTCAAAATGAGATTTGGGTGAAAAGTGAGATCACTTAATAGTCACTTAACAAAGAGGTGGTCGTCAATTGAACAATTGATTTACACCCTTTCAATTAGATTTTTGAAATGTGATTAAATCGTCTTTTTATGCACCCTAATTTTCAAAATTCCTCTTCAAAAAGATGTTAAGTCTTTGAAATTACAGTTCACAATTGCTCAATATTCTTTGTAGACGGAATTAGTAAAAAAAAAATTCTTGTTCGATCTAATTTGACTTAGCTCGTCATATAACCATTATCAATCACAAAATGTTACTCAGGTATGTATGAATGATTGACTGATTCAATAAAGTTATTTTAATAGTAGAACTGAATCTCAAAACCTAAAACTGAACCTTGAGTTACGAATCTGCTCTTAATAATTTAAAACCCCAAATTCGGCGCAGGGCCAATACGGCGGTGTTACTTTGAAAAATTCTCTCATAATTTGTATTTCTGAAAGAGAACAATCAATTAGCAATCAGCAATTCTACTTTTTCTTTCTAATTTCCGACTACAGAAGATCATCAAAACACTAGCAATTAGGTTCAAAAAGCGGGTTGCAATGATTGCTCGCGTTGTTTACTTTTAGTCAATAACAGTTAAAAAGCGACGATAAAACTCAACCTTTTGAAATCTTTTCACCGCCTCCCGCCAAAAATTGATGTTCTTTTTTGCAGCAATTTAGCTGTTGATTCGAAATTAAGAAACGAGATTCGATTCACTCATTCCGAAACGTTTTCAATCTTTCCAATTCTGAAAACAGAAGTTTGAGCTCGGCTTACCTTTATATTTTCCATTTGTAAATTGTTCACGCGAAACTTTGAGCTATAAAAAGAGATAGGTAAGCAGAACCCATACACCTTAATTTTGCCAAAAAAGAGATGGAAATTTAGTTCAATTAAAACGTATTTTTTGAAGGATCTGAAAACAATTTTCGTAGGTTTTTTTGTAGTTTTTTTGTAGGATCTGAAAACAATTGTGGAGTTTGGAAATTTTGAAGCACTCAAAATTGACAAATTTTGGGCTGTTGAATTCTATTTTTAGTTTCAGAGCTTAATTTTCAGCCAATATGTTTTCAACTGATGAACTGCAGGTTTGATTGCTTAATTCTTCGATAGCCCAAAAGCAAGCATAATTTGCCTTTTCCACAGAACTAAAATTATAATTTTGTTTTACTAGAAAAATAAAAAAATATGTCTGATTGTTTTCAAATTATCGAAAAAAAAAATCGATTTTATGACAATTTCAATAAATATGTTATCCTTTGTGCTCGTTTTAAATGCAGGAAAAATTCACACTTTGGGAAATTTATTAACAAGCAGGTAGATTAATGTTGGGAAAAGACTTTTGTAGTGAGCATTTTGGGAATTGAATGGGACCGATCTAGCTCCCATAATAGCTTTATTATTCTAAACATCAACAACGGCACCTAGCTATTGTAAAACACGGCAGTTAATTAGTCTGCACTCCCAAATTTTCATCACAACTTTTGAAATTAAAACTGTTTGAAATTTATTGACAGCGGGGAAAAATTGCGCAGAATCATCACAAAAGCGAGAAAAATCAATTTGATCGAAAATTAACGGGGAACAATCATTTCAGAACAAAAGGGTACACTGTACATAAAAGTGTGAAATTGTTCGATTTTTTAATTTGAACATCTCTTTGGAAATTATTAATTGTTGTTTTAGTTTCCTTTTTTTTCAGCTGAAAAACGACGAGCTGAAAAACTGCAAGAAGATAGAAACTGAGAGGTTTTTGGGCGAAAAAGGGAAGATTTATTTTTGCCAGTTTCCCACATTGAAAGGAGATAAAAATTATCACGGGTGCTTGATTACCTTAAATTATCTCAACTGTTACTTATACCTCGCATCCCCTTTTGATATTTGATTTCCCAACCCCTCCGAAATCAATCAATTCACAACTTCACTCAACTTTTTTCATTTTTATTGCACGGTTTTTTTCCAAAAGAAAAATGAAAGTCCACCTTAATTCAAAGTTTTGTATTTTATTTCTAATAATTTTTCAGTCGTTATTGTCTATTTCTGAAGCTTACAAGGATTGTTCGCAAAACAAAAACAAGATAATTTTCAACATAGAGGATAATTACTATCCGTTATTTCAACCTTCTTGTTCGGAAAGTTACCAAGTTTTGAACGAAAACTTCACTGCACCGCAAAATCTCGAGTTTTATAGTCACTGCTCGACCGAAGAGTTGTCAAAGTTTTTCAAATCGGACGGATCAATTGTATCTTTGGCTTTGCTTCTGGATTCACTGGGCAATGAAAAATTCCAGGAGTTAGTTTTCACTCGGCGATTCAGAGAATCAACGATTTGGAACGAGAACCTTCTTATTTCCGCAGTAAATTTAATCGGAGCTCAAAATTTTTGCGGTAGTTTCCTGGATTTCATGCTTAGTTTAGACTTCGGAGATGCTGAAAAAACAACAATGGGACTACATATTTTACAACGAATGAGTATATCTGCTGCGGCCGAACTGAACTTAGCCGAATGGATTAAAATTGAAGAATTCCTTCGAAAAGTAGTCGACGTTCTCAGCAATGAACGCCGAGTTTTTAGCTTGGAAGCATTCGACTCCCAAATTGCAGCTCGTCTTTTATTTCTGGCATACAGAAGCAAAGGGTTGAGGGGAACAGAGACAGTCTATTTGAGCGAAAACTTCAAAAAGTCATTTTCGAGATTTTTAGCCGGAACTGATGCATCGATATTTGACATCATAAGACCTCAAGATATCGTCGAAATGATTGAAAACGACATTAGCAATCATTTTACGGGTTTCATTCAGAATAACCCAGATTTCGGGGCTAAAATATATAACAAGCTTGTCAACGCCCGGAATCCGAGGTCAAACGCACCGTACAGGCGGTCACTAATGATTAGAATGTTCATGGAAAATCCGAACTATTACAACCTTTTCTCGCCTTTCGTTGACCCAAATTCTTACGCTAATGTTTTCGACCGTGGCCAATCTGGTCAAAATTTACAACACTCAAAATGGTTTCCTGTCACTTTTGAAAACTCAAGAAGGGGTTTCTTGTTCAAACGGTTTTTTACTCTGAACACTCTATACGATGAAAAATTTGTATCTTCGACAAGCGACGGTTTTCCTGTTTTACAATTGCTTTGCGTTTTAACAAATGAACAGTTTAATAAGGTACTTTCGACGACGAGAAATTCGCTACGGTGGTTAGACGAACCAGCATACGTTCCAATAGATTGTTTCGACGAAATAAAAGCGTCTAAAATTGTGAAACTGAAATCAGAAAGATTCGAAATGGGAATTTTGCCAACTTCATATGCTGAAAAACTGAAAAATTTCGGTCATCTTTTACCTTTCATCGACTGGACGATTTTTACCGGCAATGAAATAACGTCAGCCGTTGCGAGATCTTTTTTATGCTCGGATGGATGCAAGTATTGTACCGCTTCCCAGAAATCAATCTTAGCCGAAAAAGCAGCTCAGAACTATAACTTTGTTTCAAAAGACGGGTGTGACTTGATGACTTTGAGCTCTGACCTTTTGGGTCTTTCCGATGTCAATAGTTTGCCATCCGATTTTAAAGACGAGTCTAGAAGTAAAAACTTAGAACGATGGCAGCGCCTTAAAATGAAGGAAATTAGACCGAGGTTTGTCTTACATGATCCAAAAGAAATCGACTTTTTGAAATCTCCCTGGGAACTATCGCAGAAAAACGTTTCAAATTTTTTGCAAAAACTGGAGCCAATGTTGAGACAAATTTCAGAAAAAGATCTCGAAATTCATAGCAAATCAATCACTGATTTGGTCAAAAACTATCTACAAAAGTCTCATAGAAATAACAATTTAGGCGAAATTAACGTGTTCGGGGTTCAAATTTTACCCGTTAAAGTACTATTGGCGTTCACTCAAGATCAATGGCCAAAATATAATCGAAGACAAACTTGTCAAGAATTCATCGGAAAAATAAGCGCTTCTGCAGAAATTGAAAGCGAATTGTGGGTAAAGCGAAACCTTTTGGCGAATCATTACCTTGAAAACTGTCCAGTTCATGATTTTAACTCAATATCTCAAGCTGATATTGTGATTTTAAACAAACTTTCATGCGATTTGGGACCCAATCAAATAGAAAAGCTCGACTATCGCGTAGTCATAGAAAATCTTTCTATATTTGGAAAGTGTTGCTTCTCGCCTGGCCAATTAACAGCGTTTCGAAAAGTGATTGGTCCAATTTCAAACTGGGAACCCCATTGGTTCATTCATTTTGGAGACCTGACATGTGAAATCATAGACGATCAGATCGAACATTTCGAAACAAATCAATTGGAACGGTTCGAAGGACTCGCAGTTGCCGAAATTCTCACCAACCAACGGTCATGCAATGCAAAATCGAGTCTCATTTTGGGCTACGAGTTCATTAACCAAAATGCCAAATTTGAAAAATATGAAAAATGTATGAAAAACGTGACTAAAATGACCCTTGACAAATTGGAAATCAAACATTACCAAATACTAGGCTGGAGGGACCCAAGTTGTAGAATTGAAAATGCAAAGCTGACAACGTCTCTGAGAACTTGCGCAGCTTTGATGAGCGTGGGCGGCGGAATTCGTTATGCTAAAACTGAAGAGTTCGAGCACCTATCAAACTGCGAGTTTGAAGCATGTATTCACTATTTTGGGTTCAGTAAATCAATAACTGCTGATCAAGGAAAATACATACTGAATCGGGCTTCAAATGCTATACCTTACGCTGAATATAGTTGGTTCGATACCAAAGACAAAGTACTAGAATTATTATACTTAGTTCCGTTTGCAGAAACTGAGACTTTGATTGCGATTTTGTCTTCAAAGTGGGCTGATTTAAATTTTATTAAAAGGCTGCTAACAGTTGACAATTGGTCCAAAAACCAATACGAACTGATCAACAAGAAATACGAGGTTTTGATTGGTGGAAAATGGACAAAAAACAATTTAGTAGCGTTGATTCCGACAGCTGTTTGCTACATAAACATCAAAAACATTAATCCTCAAGTACTCCTTGATTTTATCCCTGTTGGTCGCAAATATGTTTCAAATTGTGAAAATTCTTCATTTTTCGACAATTATTTTCAAACATTTTTCGAAAATCATGACAAAAACTATCTTACGCCAGGAGATGTTCAAATGTTGGGAAATATTATGTCAGGTTTAAGTTCTTCGTTTTACTTTGAATCGGAAAATGTTCCCGAAATTTCAACTTCATCTATTCAAAGTTGGCGTGAAGATCTTTTAGAAGATTTAGTGACCAATTTTGCCGCTTATTTGACCCCAGATCAAATCAAGACGCTAATTTTGTCCGAAAAAATATCCGATAAAAATCGTCAAAAGCTGTTATCACAGGTCAACTTGGGTGACCGCAAGCTGAAAACAGTTTTTGAAAACGAAAACCTACTTGATTTATCGGAAAACAGCGGAGATAGTCAAACCAGTTCCGAGAATCAAGGTTCTTCTGATAATCGAGGAGAAGTCTTTGAAGTCACAGGTAACCCAGCTGTGAAACTGGAAATTGTCTACATTGTTGCGGGCTCCGAGAGCTTCTTTGGGTCATCAAAACTGATAATCTTTATCATAGTTTCACGGGCCATAAAACTTTTAATCAAATAAAATTTTATACGATTCAATGATTATTACGGATACTTATAGAAAAATATATTTTTGTTTCTTCTTAATTTCTTAAATAATTCGCCCGTAGCTCGCAAAATCCATAATAAAAAGCCGTTTGATGTGTAAAACCAGTATAATGACAGAATATTCAGCGCACGGTCAAAAATGGATACCATAAACTCATACCAAAGGGGGTACCCCTTGATTGAAGAGGTCCTTTAATCCCTGAGGGGGAGCTGTACAACCCCCCCCCCCCCCCC
>NC_087068.1:41449784-41525465 GCF_963678635.1 Symsagittifera roscoffensis
AAAAATTCCAGTTTTCTGTGAACGCGTAGCATAGGCGACAAAAACTCCTAGCCAGAAATAATTTCGAATTGTTTTGAGACAAACTTTTTGACCAAACAAAATTGGGCTCTTTTCTTGTCCCTCCCTTTCAAATTCAATTTTGAAAAGCTTAATTAACGTTGTCATAATAAAATGAAATTTGGCGTGGTGAACAAATCGACAACTCTGAACAGATTTGTTTGTCATACTTTACATCGTAACATCACGCATTTAGCCATAATAACACGTAAAACAAACATAAAACTCGGTATTTTAGAGGGGGGAACTGGAAAAGAGCCAAAAATTGTAGTACATGCAAGTTACATGTTGTACTTTACGAGGACTAGAATTTTTGCTTAAAAAAATATTCTTTCAAAATTTACCTGCGAAAATGTAGTTCAAAAATTCTAAATGGAACCTGATTTAAACTACATTTTATTATTGGATAAATTAGATATTTCACCACTGTAAAATATTTAATATTATCCAATCATAATCCATCTAACTAACAACCCAATTATTTGTAAGTGCTGAAATTACTTGTAATTTCAGCACCAGAAAGATTTGAACTTAACTTAGAAATTAGTTGCCTCTCCAAAAGAACTTTAGTAGTTGCAATAAGCCAGTATACTCTAGATCTATTGAGCCTAGCAGAGACCCTTTAAACACCCTGAGAATAGTAGATATAAGAGTAAGATTAGGATCGGTATTAGACTAAGAAGTTGCACGAATCTATCCGGCCGAAAATAAGGAAGCCTGACGAGCAGACGGAGTACCCTATCCGAAACTACTCTATGAGTTAACCACATCGGTCCTAACTCATCTGGTGCGACCAAATGTCTCGAACAGACCTTAACTAACTTGGATTTTAAAAAAATAGATTAGAATTAGACAACTGCAAAATTGTTTAAAAAATGTTACATGAAATAGACAATTCATTAGACACTCAAAAGATCTCCGCGAACTTTCCAAACAAAACGAGAAATACCAAACATTGCGAAAAGACCAAGGACAAGGCAAGATCTACGATTAGGAAGAAATCTACCGATTGATTTCATGATAATACGACGGAAACCGGAACAAACCTATGTATTTAGGATAATTTTTGCAGTAAATTTAGATTTTTATTCAATGACATAAAGTTTGAAAAAATCCCTCAGTAACCTTCATGGTGCTAAACCCACTATTTATACAATAACGGCTGATAAAAACAACACAAATCGTTTTTTCCAAAAAAACCTGCAGTAAATTGAAACATTTTGAATAAAATAATTTATTGAATAAAAATACAAAAATTAGTTAAAACAAAAAATCATCGTTAGTTTCAATAGTCCATCAAATCATTTCTTGATCCCAGCTTCATCACCTAAAAAAACAGCAAATTACACAACACTAACATCATTCTAAACTTTAATTTTAAACTTTTCACACTTAAACTTTTACATTATATTTTATCAAGGATTATCCTTGTTTTCTCTTAAAATTATCTCAACCTAACAAACAGATCATCAAGGTTTTCTATGGATCTTTAAACAGTCACTTAAATTAACTCTCTTTTTTCTGATCATCAAGGCTTTCCTTGGACCAAACGGAACAAATTTGTTCCCCCCCCCACGTTTTCAAAAGTATCCAACGACCTCAAACGTCGATTCACTACCCAACCTTTATCAAAGACCCAGGACTAATAGAAATTTTCGAAAAAACTAACCATTCAAATTAAGTTAAGCAGTGAAGAACTTCGGTTACTCATCCTTCACTTGATTCCCTTCCTCTTAGATGACCCAGGCTAAAACACTTAAACTTATAAAGTCATAAAATAGTACCTAACGATCTATTTGTTTTCTAATTATAGCTGAACCTTGTAGATTGATTTACTATTCTCCAACCCTTGATAACAAATCACAACTCCTAAGTAAGAGTAGGTAAAACTCTCTTAAAATAGAACTAGTCGCGAGAAAGCAAAAAATCATTCTCACGAATCGATATACTACCCTCTCTCCAACTCGTCAAATCATGACAACCTATGCCCCAAGATAAGATAGCCACACAAACCGTGTAAGAATTAACAGTTTAAGAAAACAAAAGCCTTTACCCCAAATATTGCGTCCATCATCCTAAACCTTATCTCAAGAGATAATCTAGGTAACAAACAAACAATCGTAATACATAATTAGTTAATGAAAAACGAAAGATACGAGCTTGTAATCACACCACATAGACAAACAATAGTATCTATAAAATCAAAACAAAAAACACGAAAAAAGACAATTAAAACAAAACAAAAACAAATTATCAAAAAAATGATTTTCAAAACAAAGAAAAGCGGTCTCAGAATCAGACACAAACACAATACAGGAACTTCAAGAATTAAACAATTCCATAAGTAATAATTACCCGATCGACAACCAAATATATTTTTTTCCGACTCAGAAGCCACAAAACCATTGTCAATAAAAGTAAAACGCAAAATAAAAAAGTCATATATCAACAAATCAATACACCTATATAATTGGAATCAACCAATAAGACATATTGAACGTTACACACTAGCAGTTTTACAATAGAAAACACGATCGAGTACGACAAAAAATTTGACAATAACTCAATATTCCCATTTTTTATAAAACCATTAAGTGATCCCTCCCGAGGAAAAGTACAGTTTTGCCATAACTTGATTGTAAACTTATTTGAAAAATGAATTAGCCCATGTAAACAAGAAATCCCTGAAGTACAACAAAATTGACAAATCCTTGATCACTACCTAAAGGATATATGTAATATCACATCACATTATGGTATATACACAATCGAAATCGCATCACCAAAACAAAATCACCAAAAATACCAAATACAAACAGACGGTATAGATATAGAATTCTCGAAAGTTTTTTCAGACTATATAAAAAATGTACAACACCAAAAATCACAAAGAGCAAATTCCATATTCACAAACGATGTATTCTCAATTATTTATAGCTAACTCTCTATACTAGAATTGGAAGAAACACAAGGTGACTCACCAATTCAAACATCCCGACCTACAGTTGTAAGACAAGAAATAAGTATTTTCTCAAAATTCTTCAGCTCAATCCGTGAAAATCTCAGTAAACTTGATTTTAAATATAGGACCTGAACCACTAAGTAGACCACTTTATCAAAATTGGGTACACAGACGCACAGATCTAGTCCAAACTGCACCTGATGGCGAGGCCAAAAATGGTTTTCAGTTTTATCTATAGATTTTAAATCAGATTGGTGAAGATTCACACAAGAACTTTCGAAAATGTTCGAATCCGAAGGAAACAAACAAAGGGTTTCATGCAATGAAATTCGTAGAATCCCAAGCAAAACAATTAAACAACTAGCAGTAAGAATTGAAACACTAGTAAGAAAAGCATATTCCCCTAATACACATGATTGTACAAAAAAAATGACGAAAATTTTAATGATGACTCTTACACCTCAATTACGAAAAATTGAAATAAAAAAGAGAGCATCACATCCATCTTCAATTCGAGAACCCGATATAGGTTTCGGAAAACTAGTAGATACACTAGAACAAGCCAAAATCACTATGAAACTGGAAGAAACAGAAAACTTAAAATTACAATATTTAAATTATATCCAAACCATTACTTCACAAATAAATCATATTCATGACTCTGACACTGAACTAGCTGAAAAAATCACTCAAATATTAAATATCTACAGAAAATTCCGAACTTTAAAGGCAAACCATCATTCAAAAAATTTCCAACGGACACAGCATTGCTGAATGTAGACAAAAACAACAAGATAATCAAAACAAACCGCAAAAACTCAGAGTTTCAAATAAATCAATTTACCAACAAAAGAAAAAAGACCAAAACCTACCAAACAAAAACAATCACAGTAACAGCAGTTCAGGTGAATCACTCCCTGACAATTATAATGTCTCTAGACAAAAATCACCCTACCGATATAACCTTCGAGTAAGCTCTCCGGATCAAAGAATTTCACGAAATTTCTCACAGAATAGATATAGTCGATCAAACAGTCAAAACAATCGATATCAAAATAATTATTCAAGATTAATTTCAAATAGAAGCAACTATTCAAACTTCGTTAAAAACAGTTCCCGTTCAATCGCTCGTAAAAGATACTATTCAAACGATAGATCTAGAAACTCCTCATACAATAAAAACAGATTTCTTTCAAGTAATAGAAACAGACAGTATCAAAATAACAGATCACGAGACTATTCAAACATTAGATCAAACTACCATAGATCAAATTACCATAACTATCACAATAGATCACGTAACAATTCCCAAAATAGAAACTCGAATTATAAAAATCGAAAAAGAAATTTCTCTCAATCACCGCACAGAAATACTACACTAAATCAAAATTCACAACAAAACTATAGAAGTAGTACACCTAAACATCAAAGACAAATAACCAAGTACAACCAACTGAACAAGCTCAATCAGACCCCCGCGGTATGGATAACACAGAAACCACAGAATTACTTCAAAATCACGTAACTTGCGAACCCACAGACGATGAAAGGGAAACACAAAATATACTTTAAATAAACATGCTTCAGATTGAAAACGAATACGAAACACCAATAGAATTAAATTATAACCAAAATAATCACGACAATTTCAAAAACTCTGATAATTTTCAAGAAATAATAGACTATACCGAACAAGAACTTAAAGGAACTTCAAGCACAAACAATATATATCAAAACGCATCAAACAACTACCCAAAAAAATACAACTACCCAAAGAAAAATTTTGGACAATACCACTTTTTTTAGATAGTCCAAAAAGTAAAATGTTTCAATCACCAGACCTCGAAATTGATTTTTTAATAGACTCAAGAGCAGAATGAAATGTTATAAACATTCCCACCTGGAATGAAATACGAACTCTCCATCCAAAATTAATACCCTCAAAAACTTCCAGCAAAATAGCTACGGCACAAGGATCAAGTTTAACAAACTTTGGACTATTCCTTTTTCCTACCCGAACAATGGAACAAAATGAACTCTTAACCAAACCTTTCAAACAAACATTTCATATCACAGATATAAAACACAATATTATTGGAATACCATTTATCAACAAATATATCCCTACAAATATATCAATATCTTAAAAAGTAAAATACACATAAAAGACAAAAACACAAAAATAAAAAAATGATCACTTTATTTTTTCAAATGTTAAACGAACAATCGCCATTTTTCTCAAATTTCTACCCCATGTATAACCAAGAACGAAAACTCCTGAAACCACTAGCAGGATATGTATCCAACTTTTCAGTAAATCAACTCCATCAATATAACATGCAACTAAATAAACAATGACTATATATGTCAGACCTTGAATTCAAGCCAATTCACAAATTTTTCCAAGTAACTGTCTCATCCATCAAATACACGAAAAACACAAACTCAGATATAATTTCACTACATGTATTCAATAATTCTTCATACAAAGTATCATTACATCTAGGACTTCTAGGTTATTGCAAAACAAATGCAACAATCTCTCCCATATTAGAAGTGGCATATAGAGTAAAAACAATTTTAAAATTATTAGATATATGCCAATCAACAATTCTTAATGAAGAATTATCCATTAATAATATAATAAGTGATAACAAACGAAACACAGACTATGTTACAAAAACACTTTATTTTAAAACGACATTCCAGATATCAAAATACAACAAGGAATAACAAAATTCCTCACAATGTTCAATTTTCAACACTCTCAAATTACGCAAAAAAAATTTGAACAACTAGCCGAACTATTACTAAAATACCCAATGGCTTACGTCACATCCAAATTTGATGTTGGAAAAGTAAAATCACCACTACATCTACTTCTGAAACCTGACGCAATTTTCAAAAAGCAACGAGCAAGTAAAGTCCCAATTCATTGCAAGATAAAGTGAAAAGATTACTAGATATTCTATAACAATATAAAAATTTTTCCCCAGTAAATAAAGAAGAACAACCAAAAGGAAATCAAAAATCTCGTTATTATTTTAGCTAAAGGAGAATCATTAAAAATCGTACTAGATGAAAGATATCTCAATTCACACATTGATGAATCTAAATGTAATTGGCCTATAGAAACAATTCAAGTAATTCTCACAAAGATAAACGAAAAACATTTCACAACCGCTGACAAGAACAGTGCATACAATCAAATGCCACTAGATGAACAATCACGACGCTTAACAGAATTCGTCATTGGAAACCAACAATACGAATTTAATTGAGTTTTCTGTGGAATTTTCATAGAACCAGCAACAGTCTCAGCCTTCATGAGCAAATTTTTTAGACCACTTGTTTTCAGTAATAATGTAATAACATATTTAGACGATGTTTTCATGCAATCACAGACAAAAAAAAACGAAATTTTTTATGTCTTAGAAAAATATCATCCATTACTACTAAAAGAAAACCTGAAAGCAGCCCCGGATAAATCACATTTTTTCCTCACCCGTGTGAAATTCTTAGGACATATTATAGAGGGAAATACGATCACTCCACTAAACTCCCACATAGACGTAATCATCAAACTTCAACTACCATTAAATAAAAAGAAAATCCAAGAATTTTTGGAATGCTCAGTTTATTAAGTAACTACGTTTTAAAAAAGCAACTACTTTTAAGACCATTTGATAACATTCTCTGGCAACAAAATAATTTTGAACGGACAACAAAACATCAGAAGAGATTTGCAGAAAAAAAACCACTCCTCACTGAAGAGACATCAAACACTATTCCAGACCCAGACCAACCGTTTAATGCTATGTTCGACCCCTCAAATTTTAGTATCGGCGCAGCCTTATTACAATCACACAGTGGAACAATTAAATTGAATCTTATTTCAGCAAACTCAAGACTACTTACACAAGCTGAACTTAGACTCTCTACACTTATGAAAGAATGCACAGCTATAATATACACCCTCACAGAATATGAATTTTTAGTACTTAGATCAAAACATCCAACAGTTCTCTTTACAGACAATAAACCTATAATTTTTCTTTTCACACAAAAAACAAACCCAAACATTAAAGTTAACAGATTTCAATTGATTTTAATGAAATTCCCAAACCGAAAAATAGTTTGGATAGCAGGAAAAAATTTTTCACTACCAGAGACACTTAGCAGAAACACACCACCTGAATTATTAACAAGAAGAACAATAGTAGAAACACCACAAAATATTAAGTTTTTCTTGCAAAAGATGAAACATCACTAAAAATAGAATGCAAATAAGCAGTAAAAAACCGATATTTATCAAACACAAATAAATTTCTTACAACACTTTCCATTATATTTGGATTACCAAAACAATCACTACGAAGTAGACCTCCTAGGAAACTCCACATTTAAACCAATGCCATATTCATCATGGATCAAAAACAATACACAACAAAAACAATTCAAACAAAAAAGTACAAGACAGACTTTTCCCTTTAATAGAAAAAGAAAAATTAACTGATAATGTACATTTATCAGAACCCCAGATACCAATTCAAAACACACAAAAAATAAAATTTTCAATCTCCATGACCCTCTCGATAACATACCCCTCTCAAAGTTAGAAATCGAAAATATCCTTCTACCAAATACAGAGAAATTAACACTCGAGCTACTACAAAAATACCAAAATCTTGACCCAGTTATTAGACTATTAAAATCTTGGCACACTTGCAAAACAAAACCCAAAAAAGCAGATATCACAATTATAGGAAATTAAACACTTCTAAGATACTTTAGAAAATTTAACAATATATCCATAAGTGAGAACACAAGTATTTTAGAATATCAAATATCAGAATTCAAAGTACCACGTTTACCACTAAGTTTGATACTCCTAGCATTTCACATTTCACATTCCTTAAACACTAAAGGACATGCAGGATCAGATAAAACATACTCAACTTTCATCCAAAATTTTAATCCGATTTGGATTAAAACTTTATGCAAGGATTGCATAACATGACAGTTAAATAAACCATACCCACATCAAAAGCCAACAGCAGAAAAACAAGATATTAAAGGACAAAGTTTATACTTTAACTACCGAAAATCATTCGACACAAAAGGACCAATATCACCCTCTTCAGAAGGAAACTCATATATAATGGTCAAAAATGACGAACTCACACTCTACGTAGCACTTAACCCAGTACCTCATTGTAACGCTTATTATGCATATACAACACTTTATCAACACTGGATAGCGAAATTCCGATTACCAGAAATCCTTGTCAAATATAATGGCACCGAGTTCATTAACAATGAAATAATTACCTTATGCCATCTATATAACATCAAACATAAACCACGAACATCTCATTCCCCTTGGACTAATGGTTTAGTCGAAAGAATGAACCGTTCATAGCAAGAATATCTCAGATGTATCATAAATGGAAACGGTACAAAATATACTGAATGGTCAACAGATGTAAAAGTATTCCCCGTAGCTTACAGTTCACAAATAACAACAACTCTAGGACTATCACCCTATGAAATGGTTTTTAATCAAAAGCCATGAAAACCAATAATGTTCACAGCAAACTCCTCGAAAAACGCACAAGGCTATTGCCAGCCCACAAATAAATCAATGTGTTATAGTCTACCATTACATAACCACGATGAAGATACCGAATGGATTTTAAACAGAGATAAAAAACACAAAGAAAATTGTCAAAAACTGCAAAAAAAAACTATTACAAAGACAAAATTTTCATTCCCAAATGAATTAACGATTCACACCAGCTACAAATTTAAAAATTGGAACATTTGTTTTAATCCCGAATTTTTTAATACAAAAAGGAATATCAAAAAAGTTACAACCATCCCGAAAAGGACCATTTCAGATTATTGACAAACCCACTGATATAAAATATGAGCTTATTGATTCAAATAAAAAAGAAATTGTTCAACACCGAAACAATTTTTCACCTTACTACCCAAAAGAAAACGCCCTTCGCGAACAAACACAATTTTACTCCTTCACAGGACTTAAAATTGTTCACAACAACTCAGACAATAGTCAAGAACAAACAATTGATACAAATTGATCACGACAAATTTTAGAAACAAAAAATAACAAAAACAACAAAAACCCGAAAAGTTAAAAAACAAGAAATACCTCAATAACAAAAAACAACAAAAACCCGAAAAATTAAAAAACAAGAAATTCCTCAATAACAACAAAAACCAAAAATTAGTAGGAAAAGTTTTACCACAGGATATTAAAAAAAGTCTCTCAAAACCGACAATCATCCCGACTTCGATATCAGCCACGAAAAGATTATAAAACTTTCATTCCACAATCTAAAATATTAAAGAAATGTGAATTCAAAAACCTCCCCCAGATTAATTATCAATCTTGAACCTTTAGAAATAAAAACAAATTCTTTTTTCTTCTCTAGAAATTCATGCTGACACCCTTGAACAACTAGTTCAACTTTAGCCAATCAGAAGCTATCTAAACATCACCTCATTTCTGCACCAATTCTTTAGCCGACACTTTGCAAACTTTAAACATATATATAACTATAACTAAAGGACCTCCAGCTCAAAAGTAAGCAACACGCTCATATTTGACAACAAAAATAAACAGAATCTAAGTTTTACAATCCTCCCCTATGAATTTACGCAAAAATCAACAATATTGTCCCAACTGATACTCCTAAATTCCCTTGAGGAAAAATATTAAACTACCCTAAAAAAATAAGTCATGATCAATTAGCCTTAAGTATGACTATTTTCCTTATAACCTCCGATCATCCAATAAATAAAAACAAAATCAGAAAGCTCACTCTTAGACCTCCAGCCTTATCTTCAACAAAAACTGCCCAAACTCAACCCACTTGTCAAAAGTCAATAAACAATCCGACCACAATCAAACTTTGCCTCAACAAGAAAACATTAATTCGGCAAGAACGAATCATTTCTCAAATGCTTCTTTCCGAACCATTCAATCTTCTGAAGAATATAACCTCAAAAACTTTTTCAATAATACCAGTCTTTTTTTCAAGTCATCATATTTTTCTTAATAGATACTTTCGAATTAATCCTCTTTCTCTTTGTAATTTTTTGCATAATTTTCTCTTCACTCCACAAAACCTACATCAGCCTTGCAAAAATTACTTGACCACCTCCTCAGGTACGATATTTCAACAATCATCTAAATGTTAAGACAGCTCTTCAACAAAAAAGGCATTTTTCTTCTTTAATAACATTTTTCACATTCCTGACTTCCCTAATTCTGACAATATGCAAATGTATAAAAATAATAATAATTTCTGCATTAGCAACAGCACTTCTAATCATTTTCATAGAAGAATTTTTTAATTAACATAAATTTTCTTCATAGTTAATAACTTTAAAGAACCTTTCAAAATTGCTAATCAACAACCCACACAACAGTCACCACCGACTACAACATCCCACAAATCTCCAACAACCCGAACATCCATTCAGACAAACCACCCTTAACCATCAACGCGTATTTCATTTCAAGAAAACCCATATACATTTGAAGAAAGACATTCACTTTTATCACAACCTTTGAACCCGTAATTCGCCACGCACCCCTAAGCGAACCACAATACGAACCAACATTTAATATATAACCCCCCCCCCTTCAGCAGGACCTTAATAGAACAAAACACGCAAATCAAAACCAAAATACATCCACAATAATTAGACAAATCATACATCCAAGACGAAATAGAAAGCTTACAACCTCCAGAGTTCATTTTAATATACCCTCATCACCAACTTCAAATCCCTTAGACCTTTCCAACAGTACATTTCAAAGTACCCCCCACCATTACAACCTAGCTCACAACAAAACACTCCCAACATACCATCGGACTACTTAGGATCAACCCCTACATCTGAACAAATTCGTGAAAATCCCTTTAATCCACCAACTTCATCACAACATCTCTCACATTGGATGACAAAAACTATCACTCAAGGAGAACCAAATTTGGTAAATAAACCAATAGATATCTTATCAGAAACATGACTGTCACTACCAGAGACCCTCTCACTCCCTTCAACCCCTTCAATAAGTCAGTTCTCAACAATATCATTTCTTCCATTTTTTCTACCAATTTAGAAGATAGATACAAGGAACATTTATCCACTAATACACCCCTACGAATAGAGTGGAATACATTCGTAGCACCTCCTCCACCATTCGGACAATACCACGACAGTAACAGACTACATAACTGGGCACTTAACAGATTACAATATAGACACGATATTCATAAAGACATACAGGAACACAACATACAAATCCTTACACAAGACAAATTAACACTTAAATTCGAAATAAAAGTACAATTAAACAATTTAGTTCATCACCTTCTCCCTCTAACTCCACCAAACATAACAGCTCAACCACTACCTCCCCCATTTATCACAACAGAAATTATCTATAAATACGATAGATATACAAAAGAGACACTTGGACATTCTATATTCAGGACTATCCTACTATTCTATTGACAATTTTTCTCTTCCAAACCCTACCCCTCTTTATTTTTCAGAAACAACAAATTACAAAAACCCTTAACTTCGAGCAGGACCCCAAGATTTATTAGTCACACCCTATGATTGTGAAGAAAATGATTAAAAAACACTACAAAAGTATGCCATAAAGCAAGTTAACCAATGCGAATCTGGGCCACAAGAAAAAGAAAATACAAATATAATAGCGACACTTTATTAGAAAGCTAGAGCTACAACATTAATAGGATACAATTTACAGCAACATTCTCAGAGAAAAAGTACATTGTTCCCAAGTCTCGAATGAAAATAAAAATAGACTTGATCACGAATCTTTCTATCAGAGTAATATAGAAAGACTTTTACATCTAAGCCCTGAAGATTGTAAAAACAAATTAAATAGACTAAAATTAACCACAAATAAAAAAACAAATCAAAAACTGGTGAATTTTCAAGTTTTTCCAGACTCTGCACACCAAGCAGAACTCGAAAGATACCTAGGTCATATAAAATTAGATGACAAATACCCATTGCACAGCGCATATGGAAGATTTATTTATGATCTCCATGATAAAAAATGGCTACCAAATATTGGAATTAACAACACTTCAAATTGTAAAGCTGACACAAAAACAAGTGATATCAAGAAATTATGTTTTTTGATTGGAAAATCCAACTAGAAAAAATACAATTAACACAAAATTTAAAAGACGATGCTTTAATTCATCAAGGAATCCGAATACCTTGTAAAAACGACAAAGAATATTTTGATCCAACAACTAGAACACAAGCAACAATTGTTTGGTTCCCCGAAGACACATGTACCACATTTCAAGTTGCAAGAATGATTAAATTTCTTCAACAATACTTTTTTGAATCCATCCCTTATGATGAAGTAAACCCTGAAAAATATCAAACAAAACAATCGATTCACAAAATTTTTAATAATCTAGAAATCAAACTAACAAGTTTTCAAATCTACCCAGAAACAGAACTCGCTTTCAAAAATAACACTCCAATTTATAAAACACAATACGCTGAAATCCTTGTCGAATACGAAAAAGGGTTCGACATGAACACAAGAAATCTAAAAATTATACCAGATTTATTAGATCACGTTTCAAAAAACGACAAAAATTCATACATCCCAGTAACAATTCTAAAAAATGCAGGAAGAGGTGGTAGAAAACTTCGACCACAAGACAAAAGCAATACACGATTACAAGTACTATTACTTATAAAAAACACCTATTTTGGTGCAATTCACTATGAAATCCACTTAGATATGAAATTGGATTACACAATAAGTCGAATTTTTCAAAAAGTGTCACTATCAGAACTAGAAACGCTTCATCACTTATGTGAACTTGAACGAACACAAATCCTACAATCACTTGCCTTTGCAGTGTTAAATTTTTCCTTGTGCAGGATAATTACTATCAGGAATTGGATCAAATTTTATTGACTACGAAAGAATTATATTATGGTGTTAGACTTGTGCGAAAAAAGTATCACCATTATATGTATTCGAAGATAAAAGATGTTACAAAAGAATTCCCATATTCTTTAAAAATAAAGTACATTTTGTTGACAATCTTTCTAGAAGAACATATTTATGGGATACAGCCGTCCCATGTGGATCTGAAAAAAGCCACAATGTTGTGCAACTAAATCCCGATGAAGATAAATATTATCTTCTCACACCATACCCAACACTTTTGCCATCATTGAATAAATTTTCACCAGAAAATATTAAAGCTTTTGCTAGAATTCCAAATATAGATCTACAATCAATAGGTATATACTCGAGATCAGATATACAACATCACATCCGCACACAACAATTTCAAGAACTCCTCACAAAAATGGATACAATACAAAGACAATCCATTTACTAAAATTTACAAAAAATTGCATAAATCGCAGGATTTTCAGACATCTACACACAAGACTACATTGGATACTTTAAAGATATCAAAAATAACATTTATCTAAACGGAGAAACATATCGTCCACAAAATTTTTCCCCCTTTCAATATCTTCAGTTTTGTAAACTTTAAAAATGAACTACTCGCCTTTCTAGGATGGCCCTAATACATCTAGAAAAATTTACTATATTATATGCAATGTTTACTTTTTTGGACTTCTCTTTTCATTATTGAAATGAATTTATAATACATAAGCAAAACACAACTAAAGTAAACAAATAAGCAAGTGTAGCGCGCATACTCTTCGCAGGATTTTTCGGAATATTTTCAAGATCAATTAACAAAATACTTTTAGACGCTCAAATAAATGAATACAATGGAAAAATATCAATTACACTCAAAACATATGATAATTCACAGGAAACTAGAAACACAACACCTTTTGCACCACAACTACATACATTACAAAAAAACTATCCATTATCCTAAGTACCACTAAATTATAGGAACATGTCGCAGACAGAGCAGATCTCAACAAGTCATAATATCCACAAAGTCCAGTTACCCACATTATAGCACAACAACTGAATTAGACGAAACATATGAACAAATTATATAACAACCGCTTATCACTAATTTCTGTTCTCAGAACAACCATCTTTTTAGTTCACGATGAGCCGCCAGATTTGATCCCTCAACCGTTCACTTTTATACCCATCCAACATCCAACGTCACTCCCAAATCTCTTCACTTTTTGATTTCCCTCCCTACCCTGAAACATCATATACTAACAATTCACCAAGCATGGACTCAGAAAACACTTCAACGAACACAGTTTTTGTCACCATTTCACAACTTAATAACTCCGATATTGAAACCCCCGATGAATTTGCAGACTCCGAACCTAGCCCCCTTCCAACTCATTTAAACTCAAATCACCGCTGAACCTTCCTCAGCCCTTCCTTCTATACTGATGCAACCCCAATCTACTCCCCAATGACCAGCGACTCACCTGACCACTCTAGTCTCGTTGACACCGAACTTGAAAACAAATTAGATAACTTCATAACCCTTCAACAGCAACTACAACACCCTAACACACTAACCATCCATCACCTCTCACAGACCATAACTTCCTCAGAATCGTCCAATTCTCTATCCACTATTAGAGAAAACCGAGCTTAACGAGTTTATAAACGAAAACTCCCCAATACTCCGTTCCATTATAATCCTGGAACAGCTCAAACCTTTATGGATCATCCACTTCATACTAACACAAAAGAGTTTCTCCAAGTATGTTTACCGTATTTTCCACAATACACTTACTATCACTCAAATCCTATCAACGTTCAACCAAACTACGTTAACAAAAATGCACTATTTGTCACACTTTCATGGACCTCATTCTATCACTTCTGTAACCCATTATCACTCCCACTATATAATAATCCAGACGATAATGAAGTATGTCAAACTAGGCTATATCATGTCACTACAGCACTTCACGAAAAATAGTTCACAATTATCGGATTAAACCAAACGCTTAATAGATTCACCGCACAAAAAGCTAATAGATTTTCAATTAACTATTATGATCACGCCATTGGACGACCAAATGAAGATATATTTTCAAATGAAGATAGTAACGCTAACCCCCAACTAACTGAAAAATTTTTCATCAAGTCCTCATATGCACTTACTATCAACTCTATGAATAAAAAATATGACCACCTTATATCCACAGCACTTCGCGACACAAAAGCTTACGACTCTTTTTTACGACTCTAATTTTAACCATTTCTCACTAACTTTTAATTTCCTAACACCCAAAGAACGTGACTTACACTGCTCACAATAAATTATGTTACGCATAAATTCATACAACACCATTACACAACTAATACACCATGAAGACAACCACACCATCGATTTCAATTCTTTAACTCCAAAGACACTTCACCATTCTTCTTAAACTTTTTATAATGTATCAAAGACACTAATTTACAAGGAATCATTAAAAATTACGACCCAATCCGACAAATTTATATATTCTGCCTACTAACCCGAACTTTTAATGTTGATGAATACCGTCTACTAATTGTCCCACATAAAAATATACAGCCTGTTGAAATCCCAATCCTAGAATACATTCATAACATCAAATATAATCATAAACTTTATAACCTCATTCAAAACACACCGCATGAATTCCCACCGAGTAGTGGAGAACACAAGATCATTCAAGCACTTGAACTGCTTTGGCCACTACTGCAAACTAAATATATCACCCGCTTACTTGCTAAACTCCCTACAACATGAGATGTCATTCAAGATGTTTTCCAAATGGGTTTTTTGGTGATGATTAAGTAAGTGAAATTATGTATTTTCACTAATAAATTCAAACACAACTAACCATTCTTTATAAATGTTTCACTTCTTTTTAGATCTCATCACACCATCATCTAAAACAGACAAAAACATATAAAAATTGAAAATTTTTTTCTAAAAATTGACAAAAAACTCGTATTAAAAAATCGCAGTAAAATTTCAAATAGCAGTAAATTTTCTCACAAAAAGCAGTAATTTCATAAATAACCGCAAATGCAAAAAATTTCCTTTTAATAAGCAGTAAATTTATAAATTAAAATTTCCCAACAGCATTAAAATTGAAGTTTCAATGCAGTCAATTCATCCAAAATCGCAAATAAATTCATACAAATACTAACCTTTTTATGAGACGCTTCTTGTATAAAATTTGAATCCTTCATTTGCCCATAAATTCTTTCCACGAGGGCATAGCTCGCCAACGAAGAATTGCTTAATTAATGAATTTTAAGTTTTAACTTACACTGATAACAACTCTAACTAGTTTTCACACGTTTCAAATTTTCCTTTAACCCGGTTGGAAAGAGTTATATAGTAAACTATAATAAGCAACGCAGCTGACTGAAGTCACAAAACCACAAACTAATAGCATGACTGAGACAGAAAAGCCCTCGGCACCCAAACCAGACTAAAACCAGAATAAAACTGGATAAAATATTCTTTCAAAAACCACTTTCAAGTCTTACCAGAAACGAATAAAACACAAAACAGTCGAAAGACAAAACCAAATCAAAAGATTCGATTTTTGAGAAAAGGACTCGACCAGAACAAAAAGAGAAAAAACAAGTTAAGAAAAACGAAACAAAAGGTTGAACACAAAAAGAAACTTTGCACAAAGAGACCTCAAGATTATACCCCACCCCTGGCCTCACCAACCAGAGAGACGTCCTGAGCATAGTCTATAGCCGGCCTAACCCACCGTGCCACATGACGCTTTGTGACCCACACTTTATTTTGCCGAGAGTTGCTCTAGTGTGAGCGACTCTTTAAAATTAACCAAACTAATTTAAAAAAAGCTTTTGCGATAACTATTAATAACAAATCATAACTAAAACTAAAATTAACAAAGAAATGTTTTTTATGTAGAAGATAAATGCAGTATGTAAAGATTTCACAAAGCCCAACAGACGAGCAGCAAAGAAGATGACAACCCAATCACATTCCAACTTCGGAATGGCAAATCTACTTGATTTGCTGCCTAAAGTCACTAGCTCAAAAGATTTAGAGTATGGACCCAACATCGCAGCAAAGGAAAACCATTGAACCAGACCAATGGCAATCTCGATGTTGACTACACGTACATATCCTAGTCGCTTGGCACTTTCCACGGAAAAATCAAAACTTCACCCGACACGCAGTCTCGCTCCTAACCTAACGAAATCGGTACATCATTGCATCGATCAGAAGTCTTGACACAATCACACAAGATTACCACGATCATTGAGACCCATCTAGAAGATACGAACATAACCATCTCCCTCCGTCAAACACGAACAGTCACACTTCTCCTTTCTCCAAAAAGTCAAAGCTCGCAACTTCATTAAAAAACTACATCACCCATCTTTCACCACATTAAACATTTAAAAACTAAAAACGCTCTAAACCCCGGATGGGTGGAACCAATTCTAAACTAGAGTTTTTAATTGGTTATAAATATAATTCTCTAATTCTATAAAGTATTCTTAACTAACCAATTTTATTCCATAACTAACAGTTACACTTATTTGTAAGTGCCGAAACTATTTGTAGTTTCAGCATTAGAGCAATTTGAATTAAACTTAGAATACAGTTGTTCTCCTTCTGGAAACTAACTCGCATAAACCAGTATACACTAGATCTATCGAGGTTAGGAGATATAAGAGTAAGATTAAGATTGGTATTATAGACTAAGAAGTTGCGCGAATCTATCCGGCCGAAAATAAGATAGTGAGCAGACGGTGTACCTTATCTGAAATTACTCTATAACCACAGTCATCCGTACATAACTCATAAAATTTAACAAACTTGCTTCAAAACTTTCAAGACCTTAACTCTTAACAACGCTCACATTATAGCATCAGCTGACAATCCCTACATACATGTGAACCAAATGATTGGTAGAGCAGAGGTGACATCATAGTTGCTTAAATTCTTGTGGGCAGTTGGTTCATGTCGCGGTAAGATTTTCTTTTCGTTTAATAATTTGATTAATCAAAAATTACCCGTAACCCATCGCTAAGTCAGCGCTAGACAATTTCTGAATAATTGCAGCATTAATTAATTGCTAAGTTAGGACTGAAAACTATTCTAGCAGCTGTTAAAATGTGCTATGTCAAAGATGGAGGTCACCGGTTCTACGTATTCACATTTCTGGTTTTCTGCAAAAGATCAAAGCGGGCCAGGTTCATTTTTAGGCCGGGGTGGACATCAGCTCCTCAGGGACTCAGTGGTTTCGACACCCAAATGGTTCCCCTTTTGGTTCTATAATACGGATCCAATTTCTGCTGACCGACCCTAAATTTTACTCAGGCTTATAACAATTTTGAGAGTGGAGCGCGCATCGAAAACACGCAAATCTTTGGTCAAAGCTTTGCATAAAATGTCCAAAAACGGCACTTATGACTTTTTTGACAAATTTTGTATAAATATATCCATCATAGTATTTTGGAAGAGTTCAGTAATTGAATATGGCCGATTTATTTTTGAGAATCTGTATCTTTTTCTTTGAGAAAATCCTAGATTTGCCTTGAAAGCCGGTGCCTATATAATTTTCTCGGAAATTTTTTTGTAACAAAGAATTTGATAAAATCTGAGTTTTGTATATGACTTCATGCTAACATCAAGTAAAATGTATTACAATTTATGGTGCTCAGAATGTTCTAGAAACCCCGGTTGAGGTACATTAAAAATTAACGTTAAAAGTGAAAAAAAAACAACGATCGCCATTGATGAATTATCGATGTTCTTTGCCACAATAACAAGTTTTATCGATAGATTATCGCTAATTTTGCTAATTTTCAGCGATGGAACAGCGATAAAAACCTATAAAAAAGCAAAAACTAGAGCTCGTTCACGTAAATTTTCACGCCATTTGCTCTTCCGTTAATGGAGAGTGTTTTTTAAAAAGTTTTAACAAGATAAGTGCTTTCATAAATGCATTAACATGTATGAATTCACTTCTTTAGTTATTAGATTATTTCAAAACTTTACCTAGAAAAAAATCATCGAGACCTGTAAAATAGACCTTCGTTTTTTAGACCTCAGAGAGTAAGCCCGAGAAAATTTGATTTTGCGATGACTTTCAACTTCAGATTAGGGCTAAAACTTACTGGAAAAGCTATTCCCGCCTGCAACTTACCTTTTTTCAATGTTCACTCACGCTGTCAAAATATAATGGAAACTGGCATGTGGGTTTGAATATGGCCTTGAGGTTTCTTGCAACTTCGTACGATCAATTGTTAAATTTTTTCTATCTGGTGATAGAGGGAACTGTAGATGAGTTTTAATTATTAGTACAAATAGCATTAAGTTGGGGATAGAAGGTGAAAAAGCTCACCTATGTATCCTGTCTCTCTCGTTCCCTTCAAAAGGTAGTATACACACTCCCATGTACTTGCGTATATTGGGTGTCTTCTCGGCGGAGACAGAGACCAGCTCATGAACGAGGAATCCGATCAAGTGCAGCTCCTCAAGAAGAGGCGACAGTATCCTGTCAGAAGAATAGCAGAGAATCTCTGAGACACTTACAAAACACTAAATTTTCATCAATTAAAATATTAATATTAGGTTCAAAAAATTTGTTTTGAGTCTTGTCATTTCACTATAAAAAACAAACAATCGAAAAATGCATTAAGAAAACGACTTCTTTACTGCAATTAAACGCTGACTGGGACATTCTACTTGCACAGCGACCGCATTCTCTAGTTATTCTTGCAACACGAATGTATACAAAAAAACTCTTAGACAGAACTGATTACCGACCGCATCAAAACTCTGTTGAAAATCCATACATATTTAGTTGTATGTTGCGAATGATCCATCTCTTCATTTTGTTCCATTGAAATTAATAGATGATTTTCATGGGACATTTCTAGAAACCAACTGCAAGCTATGAGAGCTACGCAACTTTGAATTTTTTCAGGTTATTTCATAAACCGAATCAGTTCAGGAAAAAATTTAGGTTTTCGAAGCAAGCTAATCAGCTATGAAACTTTGAAATATTTCAAGTTATTTCATAAACCTAATCAGTTCACGAAAAATTTTAGGTCTTCGAAGCAAGCTAATCAGCTATGAAACTTTGAAATATTGCAAGTTATTTCGTGGACCGAATCGGTTCGCAAAAATTTCATATTTTCTCAGCAAGCTTTTAATGCATGAAACTTTGAATTATTTCATGTTATTTCATAGACTGAATCGGGTCGTGAGAAGTTCGTTTTCTGAGCAAGCTTTTAAAGCTATGAAGTTGAATTTTAGTTTTTTTTTGTAAGCAAGCTCTTAAGGCTATGAAACATTGAAATATTTCGATTGATTTAATAGACCGAATCGGTTCGCAAAAAGTGTTTTTAAGTGATTCGTTCCAGACTGAAAATTTTGACAGTCCCTGTTCTTGAGAGAAATGAAATGAAATTTTGGACAAAAATTAGACAGGCACTGTCTAGCCTTGAAGTTGGATCGAGTTCATCTTCTTCTGATGGTTGCTCTGAACGCTTCTTAAACGTTACTCTCGATAGCCTTTTAAACATTGTCTCCTAATAATTCTTAAGCATTGTCTTCAGATAAACATTGCGTACATAACTCATTCCGACTTTTATTTAATATATAAGATAAGATAGTGAACTACTAGGGTGGGTCCGATCAGACATCTATCAGTTCAATAGACATAAATGCTACCTCTGTACCATGAAGATTCTAGATTTCACTAACTATAGTGTTTATTAACTCAAACTCTCATTTGAAAACTGATAGAGTGAGTTAAAAGTTGTAACATTTTGGCATTGCTGATTTTCTACGGAATCTTTACTGAAATATTTCTGACATATAGCAAGTTTAGTTAAGCAAATAACCGTGAATTATAAATGAAACAGCGCTGGAAAATAGCGATCGCTGGGGTACTACAGAAAAAGCGATAATCAACACTGGAACAGAAATTAGGGCTTGCGGGCTGATTTGTCTAGCCTATTTTAGATCCTTCTCGGGAAGGCCGTAGAATTTTCTGGCATCCTTTTAAAGCTTCAATGTTTGTGAACCGGATTCCAAATATTGAAGTTTTATATTTCAGATAAATTTTTGCAAGCGCTATTTAACCGATTCCAACTATTTTTTAATAGCGTCACTCCGATCAAATGCAAGATCGATCTAGATTTCCCTAAGATTTGAAAATCTTGAGTGACGTTGAATTTGCGATTATCACCTCGTTTGTTTGCAAGCAATCAAATACGGAAATAATTAAAAATCAAGATTTTTTTCTCTACAAAAGGGCTAAAACTGATTGCGATCGGTCTTCTAGCATGTGTGTTCATTAGCATGCATGAGCAATGCAGTTAATTTGCATCAAGACCATTCAGAGGGGCACTCGTTCAAAATTTATGATAAAATGGAAGTGAATTTCATTTTCCTCAGCAAATCAAATAACTTTTAGAATTCATTGAAATTTTAGGCTGGAACGCAGTTTACATAATTACTCATATCAATTCAATTTCGTAAATTTTAAATTTATCAAAAGTTACTAACACATCGTTATTTTAAGTTTCATCAAAAAGTTAAATCAACAATGTCATGGTGAGAAATTTTGACTTCAAAATAAATTATAACAGAGTGAGCTATATTTGTTCTCCCATTGATTTGAATGGATTGTCTGCAAGTATCAAATGGCTCTTTGAAATCTTGAATCACATATGGGTAAAAATTAGTTAGTGATAGGGGCGGGGCACTGCAAAATGAACTTTGTCAAAAATCTGTTCAGAGCGTTCGAAAGAAATGTTGCAAAACATTGACTTTTGATATATCACAGCTCATGTGCAAAAACTTGATTAAACTTTTTCTTAGAACTTTACGAGGTGCTTTTTACTTAAAGGTCTAAATATTCGAAATTAGAGATTATTAAAAATGAAATGATAAAACTGGCACGCGTTCAAATCCAAAAAAGGCCAATACAGCTAGTATCTTGGGTTTAACTTTTTATCATGCCGTTGTTAGCATATTTTTCTTAGCCTTATGAGCAAAAAAACTCTGTTGTTTTTAGCTATTTGTCTTTTTTGGAGAGGCAAAAGGGTCTGATTTGTAATTTATGCATGCGTAATTTAGTATATGCAGCAGAGGACGATGAAGCAGACAATGATGATTATGATTGAAAAGAGGAGGGCGGCAAAGAAGGTGATCCAGAAGGCGGTGGTGGCGAACCAGGGGTAGGTCTGAAAGTGGGTGCCCAACAGGTGTGCTTTCGCCTCTCCTCTAGAACAAGAAGATGCTAGCACTAACAAAAGTAGCTGCTTAATGTCCAAGTAGCACAGAATTTTCCGACCAATTTTTTTTGTTTCTCTAGTCACTTTTCTTCAAAATTTTTTGTCTAGTTGGCCTGTTTTACTATGACTGACGAATATGCCTACCCGAGTCGAGATTTTCACCTAATTTGAATCAAGATTTGAGCGGTTTGAGCGGTTTTTGAACGGCTTATCTAAAAAACCGCTCAAAAACCGCGCCAGATTTGATACCGCTCAAAACCGTTCAAATCTTGCGCGGTTTTTGAGCGGTTTTTGAGCGGTTTTTTTAGATAAACCGCTCAAAACCGTTCAAATCTTGCGCAGTTTTTGAGCGGTTTTTTTAGATAATTAGTTCAAAAACCGCTCAAACCGCTCATTTTGAAGCGCGATTTTAAGCGCAATTGTCTAAAAAACCGCTCAAACCGCTCAAATCTTGAACGGTTTTTGACAGTTTTTTTTTTGATAAATCGCTCAAAAACCGCTCAAACCGCTCAATTTGAAGCAAGATTTTGAGCGCAATTGTCTAAAAAAATCGCTCAACTGCTCAAATCTTGCTTCAAAAAAGGCGAACAACCTCAAATTGGGATCCTTTCTCGAGAAGACAGCGGGCATGGAATTTTCTCTAGCAAAATCGTCGAGCAATTTTTTTTAACGTTCCAAAACTTTTAAAGAAAAAAAGGACCGAAAAAATGAAAGAACTTGATAGGTGAGCAATCGTATGCAGCCCACTCTAGCACAGCGCTGCACATAAATTTTTAGCACAATAACAACTTGATGCCAGGCTAAAAGTAATAATGCTTAAAAAACGTTACATTACGATCAAAGCTACATGTTCAAAATGCCTTAAGAAACAGATTATTATTTTTCAGCTAATTATTTTTCCAGGTCTTTTGACGGTTTTAATTGGTTTTTTTCATAAAACCGGTCAAAAACCGCTCAAATCTTGCTTGTAAAACCGTTCAAAACCACAGCAAAAAATGAGCGTTTTTTTCAGCAAGATTTGCTGAAACCGCTCAAACCGGTCAAATCTTGCTGAAAAACCACTCAAACCGCTTTTGAGCGGGGTTTCGACCCAGGAAAGTTGTAATTTTTTGTCCTGATTCTCTTATCACACCAGGCAGAAAAAAAACTACACTAATTTGTGAGAAGAATTTTTGTGTATTTTCTTTAAAATTGGAGTCGTTTTTTCTGCGTGGAGTGATGAAAGGATCTAGACAAAAGCTAGAACTTAGGCGTATTCGACAGTCATAATAAAACAGGCCAACTAGGCAAAAGTATCTACAAAAAAGCTAGAAAAACAAAATAAATCAATAAAAAAATCATTTTTTTTCCAGTTTTTTTGCCAAAGTTTTTTGAATTTATGAAGTTTTTGATTCTCAAAATTCCAAACTTCAAAAATTAAATTAAATCGAGTTAAAATAAAATCAAGCACAAATAAGCTATCGCAGAGGGCCTAAATAAAGCATAGATAAGCATGCTTGCTAGCTGTACTCGCTCGAAATTAGGCAAAACATCAACATTTTTAAACGTTTTTCTTTCGACAGAGAAAATTTTTCAAAATTTTCAAATAACGTTCAAATCAGGACTGAAAGGGCATAAATATGATGCATCACTCGACCCGTTCCGATGATTATTTGTGGAACCTGATTTTGTGTGGAAAACAAAAAAAAAGAAAACAAACTAAAACATGCCCAAATACAAAATTCCACGATCTTTTTCAAATGGTCGAAACAAAAGCCAACAGAATAACATTTTTTTCATCTTAACCGAAAGTCTCGTAGACTCATAGACATTAATAAGCTTTTGAAGCATCTATTTTAACCCTTGAAAGGAGAAAAAGAAAAAACTATTTTTGAAAAAGCCAACAGATAGTTGGAAAAATATTAACGATATCAAAGTTACCGGAGAAAGGTAGTGACTTGTTTCGATTGTTTTTCCTCTTCTAAATTTCAAATCATCAAATTGGAGTTTTCATGAATCCGTTAAAACGGACATTTTTTTCATTAAAACCAAGCTCATAAGAGAAAAAGTAGCTCGATGGGTAGTTGTTTTGCGGAAAGTTCCACTTTCGATCTTATAAATCATTCATTTTTTCCGCTCTGATTCTGCTTTCATATTTAGCAGTTCAATTTGACCATTTCTTACAAACAATTTGATTTGCGACGAAGTTCAAAAAGCTAAAATGAGAATTCGAGGGTGAAAATTGTTTCCTAAAAATTACACAAAAACACACGACATAAGAAAGTGTCTTCAGTTCGATCATTGACACTTCAGATGGATTGATTTTCATTCATCCTATACTCAATTATGAGTGTCCCAATAAGTGAAAAATCAAAACAAAAAATCTGGATAATTTTTCAAAATTAGTTTTTGATTTATATCCCTAAATACGGCTGAAAAGACTTGACACCCTTCGAGTTTTTTTTTTCAAATTGCATGTAAAATCCCCCGCTACTTTTATGAAAACAAAATGAAAACATAGCCAACAGACAATTAGAAAAGAGTCAATGAACACAAAGAAACAAAAAACATTTTTGAATCATTTATCAAATTTCAAACAAAAAAATATGGCCCTAAAGCTTTTTGTATTTCAGGGGTCATTTTTATTTGGTACTTTTTAAAAAAAATTCAACCTAGTTTGCGTAAACTCAATTTTTAAGAAAAAATTCTGTTTTGCTGAGAAATAAAAATTTAAATTTCACTTTTGAAATTAGAAATCGATCCTGTTTTTTTTTCGCGCTATTTCAGCTTTCATGTTGGAGAGTGCATTAGCCTACCTTCAAGCAAATGAACTTGAATTGCTTTAAAAAAAAATTTTTTTTCTGTTTTTTTCTGGGCGCATTCACATGTGCATTTATAAGTATAACTGCACTTCTTTTGCTGTTAGAGCATTTTAAGACTTTTCCTGATAAAGAAAAAAAAAACGAAAAAAAAAAAATCTAAATAAAAGTCTCAATTAAGTTCACCGAGTCGGAAACACTCACAGTAAATTGTAGTTTGTAGGTAGTTAGGGTTAGTATGCATGTTTTCAGCGGTTTTAACTATTTTAGATAACTATATCTAGCAGTACACACTGGTAGCTATGACATTGGGAGAAACAAAAAGCAAAAACTGCGTTTCATTGATTGAAATCAGAAAAAGCAAAGCTACATCAAAGTGAGATTTTATCAAATTTAATCAGCAAACATTTGGAAAGTGGTGTGATTGAAATCATGGCGTCTAAAAAATCAGATTGATTATTCAGTGATCAATTTTTGGATTAAATTAACCCAATTAGGGAGAAAGATGACAGAAGACTTTTTTTCAATCTGTCTGTGAAATTTAAAATCCGTTTTCAAAACACAAAATCATTCACATTTTTTTTGCTGCTTATACTTTTATTATCGGAGAAAACAAATTGCTTCCCATTCAACTAAAAAAAGTTTGGATATTATAAAAAAGTGAAATTGGAATTGCAAAAAAAAAACAAGTTTGAGCCTAAGCAACATTTAAATTTTTTCCTGAAAAAAAATAAAGAACACAAATTGAATAAGTGTCTCCAAATTGTTACTTGTCCTCCTTAGTTGAAACATAGACAGCAGACCATTGGAAACCTTGGAAAAATCAACCGCCAGAAAAACGATTGATTATTTTTGAAGTTAAATGTTTAAGGCGTCAAAAGTTTTGCAATAAATATGGCGAGAAAAACGTTTCTGAAAAACTTACCCAGCTTTGAAAAACATCATTAAGTTTCTTATGATGCTGAGAACTTTAAAAACCAAAAAAGGCATAATCAAACTTAGAGGTCAATTGCACTTTAATTTGCGCCTTTTTTCCACATTGCTTAGAGTAAATTAGTCCGAAAACGGAAAAGCTCAGACCAATTTTTATTGGCACGGCGACAGTTTTGGCGTATTATTTTCGACTTGCCGTTTTTGTGAAGAGACTTGCCATTTTTATCCCACAAAATCTTTCTATTTCGCTCTTGAGATTATAAGATCTTCAGGAAGTCAGAGAAACTTACTTACATGCAATAAGGTTGCCTCGCCAATAATTTTTTCTCAAGTAGACGTATTTTTCAAAACTCGCCAGTAAAAAGTGATCGTTATTTTTTCCTGAAATTCTTATAGTTGAAAATGATTCTTACTCTCTGATCCAGTAGTCCTTCTGGTTGTACCTTCCGAAAGCGGCTCTCCCATCAACGAGTATAGGTTCCATAGTAGATGTACTTTGAGCTCTGTTCTTTATTTTAGCTTTCGTCTTGGCTCTATTTGCCAATTTCTAAATAGGAAAAAGACTGAATAACTAGCCATTATCTAAATTTTCAACAAAATATTCACTATCTAATCTTGCATAATAAGAAAAAACAGGCCGATTTCCATCCTAGGTTTCAAGTTTCGTAATAGTGCGGATTTCTCTCAAATGATGTCTGAAAAAGACTTTTTTAAAAACTTTTAAATATGCTTTCAGGGCTTTATCTGGATAGTGGTGCATGTAATTATTTTTCTAAAAAAGATTTTTTCAATAATTTTCCAGAATCTAGCTAGAACTTTTGCCGTCTGGACTAAAAGATTTCTTCCTAAAGTTTTTCTCTGGCTTGTGTTAGGACCGACAAGGGAAGACCGATTTCCAACACGTCTTTACACTATCCCTTTTAAAAGGATTTTTACGGATTTTTACTTTTGTGAGATAAGGTTTCTTGAATCAAACTCTATTGCGCCCCTTTTTTTCGTCCCAGCTTTTTTTTCTAGAATTCAGACTCAACTTGTATGAGGTTCGATGGTACTAAAATCCAAGATATTGAATGGTTATCCAAATATACAGAGATTATAGGATGGCCGCAATATAATCTAAAAATTATCGAGATTAATGGGTCTGCGAGGGATCTAATTAATTGCATCACGCAATTTAAATCGACGGCAACATCTAATCAAGTTTTTTAATTTCAATTTAGCTCACGCACTCGAGCTTTTCGAATATCACTCTGACAGTCACTATTCTCCGAGAAAAATTCTATCTAACTTTTTTCACTGGCCTTGCTCCAGACCGACTTGCCGTTTTAAGCTCTAAAAAGGTTCTGTCTCTTGGAGGCACTCTAGTACCCTCCAATCCCTTATCTTTATTTACATTTGTATTTGGTTAAAGTCACACCATTCGTGTTAATCCTGGCATCTTGTTAATTAAACCCTCCGCTCAGTTTTTACAACTGCATCCCTCCCCCCGACAACACTGTCAACTGCCAAGCTCGATTGCTTTTATCAAATCTCGTCAAGCTTATCAAGTAAAGGTATGCGCGGTACGTGTCACAATTTGAAACAAGCTAGCAAAACTCATGCAGTCCTAGTCAATTAGTTTCCGACCTCCGTGGATTCTAGCCTCCGAGCTCAACTCAACCTCCAAATCATGCAAGGTTTTACTCATTGAGCCTTCAAAGTTCTTCATTTTGATTACCTAGCAAATATTTTAGTTTCCTGCGGCCGGCGAATTACATATTCTCGGGCAAAAGTGCTAACTTATGCGCCCAAAAAAACACATCCTATTCCAATCACAAAATTTTAGCTCGTAAGGACATGTCGTTCCCTCCCCGGATGTTCCCCAGAGTAAAACAACTCTTTCCGGGAAGCTAATTGAAAATCCCATTCATTCATATTGTTTGTGTTCCTTAATTCCCGTTTGCTTCGTATACATCAACTAATCAACCTGCGATTTCTATATTCTGGTCGTAATATCCCAATCGCCAAGCTAGTTTGAACTCAAAGATTTCCGAGCCCACTTTAGTTAGTTTCACCACTCAAAAATTATCGGTAAAGAATTCGATATTTTTTAGATCCCAACATCTCTAATGTAACCCAACAGGTAGATTTCAGCCATTTTTAGTCTCACCAGGGAAGGTGACACCAGGGTGTTAGTTCTCAATGGGTCGTTTTTTGGGAATTAAATCTAGTATGTATACATAACTGTCATAAAATCGATAATCTTTTCTCAAGGTTTTGCGTAAACTGTCTACTTCCGATCTTTAGGCACAGGAGGCATTTGGGCTAAGTAATTTTTTTAGCCTTCACATTATTGCATGCAAACATCAGATTGAACTCCTCAACCAATTTCTGTGAGTACCGAAAAAGCATTAGGATCACCCATGCTACAAAGTTCCTATCTAGTCACGAATTTTGCTGAGACAAAGTTTAAAGTTCCGGCTTTTCACTTTTTCACTAATTTATGCATTTTTCTACAGCCTTTTTTCTCCCTACATAAGCCAGGCTCTCGATTGGAAAAGGAAGTCCGGCAGCCCCTAATGCGCTCGCCACTTCCCTTAGCTCCCCTGCCGAAGTTGAATAGCCAGTAGTCAACGTTTCATGAAGTAACCAGGTATGTCGAGTGTAACAGGTACGTGGCAGTGAGATTCTCGGGCCAGAAAATAACTTCCTGAGGCCACAACCTCAACGCGGTCAACGGCGAGTACAAAAAAGACTAGCCCGACATAAAGACGCTCTACTACGGGACATCGCAACTAGTCGAAAGCTAAGTTTTTGACAACTGCTCCTACTGCAGTGTGCTGCATTTACATCCCCGCAAACCTCCGCAAAGCTGTGGCGTCACTCAGATACAAAAAAGGCTGAAATCTTGAATCGAGGAGTCGCTGTGATTCCTTTTATGCCGGCTGAGCACGGAAAATTGCCTGATACACCTCATGAAGATTCATCGTGTATTGAACAGGGAGTCCCCGCTCCTGTAATAACTGTCAATTGTACATGTTTGAATTGTACAAGCTCGTATTTTGTCAACAGATCAGTATTGAGACTCGCCTCAGGCATCTTGTTCAGGTGGGTTGTATCTAGTTTGTTGGTCAAGTTAACTTGGGGTACCATAGCTACCGGTACAGAACCGCGAGCGACTTGGCTCAACACGTCATCTAAAACGTAACCGTAATTGTGAACCGCCAATTTGTGTACAGTCAGCTGGGCGCGTATGATATGCAGGGTCTGCGAGTAATTAACAACAGCAATGGAGAACTTCGCTGCATGACTAGAAGTAGAAACCCATTTCCTATGATTACACGCGCTCTACCTTTTTTTTGGTGATCATCTGCTTCGTAAACCAAATTTAAGAATTGTCTACAGATTAACTCCAGTATTTGAAATGTGAGAAATCATTTTCAGCTTGGTTTGATCCGTATTTAGGGAATGCCCCAAAAGGTTCAGCTCGCACGAGTGCAGCAAAAACATCCAGACAGCACTGACCAAGAAAGAGGCTTCCCTTACCAGCCGAGCTGTTTCCGAAATGTCGCCCCAGAAGCCGAAGGGGAAAGAATGGCAGAATCACTCTTTCAGTATAGGGGCGAGTATAAGTGTCGCTGCGACGCCCAGACCTCCGGCTTGATACACCATCTGAAGTGAGCGGTACTTTTCTCATGATTGTCCACAAAACCTGCGTCATTTTCTTCATCTCTGCCAGTAGCGACTCAATCTCGTCTACAGCTTATTCAAATTCAAAGAATGACAGGTAAGTAATGTTGATTAGGACATCCGTTGAGAGCAAGTCCCCACGGATCTTTCCGTCGTATTCATCCCACGTCTTGGCAACATGTACTGGTTCTCTAAAAGCTAGTTAGAGGAGGGTCCTGTTGATTGCTGGTGATACAGAAAACGAAACTGAAACCCAAACCGTCTCTATCGCACTCGCGATTATAAGTGGGGTCTCCTCCACAAATGCTGCTCCTGCCGTGCGGTTAATCGTCAAAATTGAGGAAGGCCCAACCCTAAGCAAGAGGATAGAGACCAGAACGACCAGCCACGAGATAGGTATCACGGTACAGTTAACCATCTATACAGAGGGCAGTGACTGAGGACGAGGGGTCACTCCTTTAGAGGTATTAATTACATGAAACTTAATCCTTTCATTAAATCTATGGGCAGTAAGTTTCTTTTGTCCGGGTTACAGACCTCCTTAAAAAATTTTTGAACGATTTTCCATCTCCCTGTTAAAACACGGAAAACAAACTTGCTTGGCTCTGTGGGGAATAGACTTCATAAACTGTTAGCGAAGTAATTTAAGATATAAGCTACAAGACGCAGCCACGATTGGAAGCAGAATCTGTTCCTATCCTTGGATGAACGAAGACAGCAAAAAACAGTGATGTATGAAGGCCAATACCTTGAGGTTTCGAGGAGTGTATTAGTGCCTAGTGCGTCAGAGAGAGTTAAACAAGCAGTAAATGACATTATTTTTCATGCACCCTGAAAAAAAATGATGCTCTTAGAGCAAACTAGGATAAAGATAGCCGGTTAATGTGCAAATAAAACAGAAGGTTCCAACCATTCTCTTGAAAACAATTTCAAGCTAGTGTCGTTTTTTGCGTGGTGTGAAAGTAGGAACTAAGCGAAAAAAAATTAGTTATATTCTACAATCATAGTCAAGTAGGCCAATTGCAAAACAGTTTTTGCAGAAATATGACAAAAAAAAAGAAAAAATGTGAAAAAATGTAAGAAAGTTCCTATTTTTTTCTGTAGAGTTTCTATTAATTTTTGAGATTTTTGAATTTCAAAAACTTCGAAAACTAACTTTACTCGAGTAAAACTTCGAAAACTAACTTTACTCGTGTAAAACTATTGTAAGCCTGCAAACTCCTATTTTGACAAACCTTATTAGCTCGGATGTGGACCAAAAATCAAAAATTTCAAACCAGTTTTTTTCTCGACTCTGAGAAAACTTTGGGGTCTTTCGAATCACGACTGAAAGGGCTTTTATATGATACATAACTCCTTTCGATGATTATTTTTGTTACCTGATTTTGCGTGGAAAAGAAAAGAAAAACAAATGAAAAAACTAAAACACAAACGAATAGAACGTTTCTCCACATTTTTCAATTGGTCGCAACAAAAATAATTCACCTGTGATTTTATCAAACTTTTTGGCCTTTTTTAAAATAATTTCTCCGGTCAGTCAAAAATTTTTGTTTCTGCGAAGATTTTTTCAGCTCATTTTTATCAGTAAAATGAAAACAATTTATGTCTTTTTGATGAAAATTTTTATCCAAATAGTTTCAAAAATTTGTTAAAAATATAATGTTGCTAGAACTTACGTATCTTATCTTCGATTTATTTCTCCTTCGGTTCTGTCTTCGGCGTCGTTCGGATATGACGTCAGAGTAGTCTCCAGTCTCGTCTCCCACTCGGTTCAGATCGTCCAAAATTGAGTTTTGAATCATCGGTTTCGGAAGCTGTGCTGGAACCTCATCATCGGCAAATAGTCCATCGCGTGGTGTGAACTGATTGGCTTCCAAAACTGTTCCTGTTGTGGTTTTAGTGAACAATACACTTTTTGGTGTATTTTTTCTTGTTGTGTTTTCATGTTTCTTTGTTGCCGGAGAAAAATTTTGACAGTCACATTTCATAGGAATGGGTCCGTTGCGCCTTTCAACACAGTGACATGTTCTGCTGTGTTCGTGACATTCGGCTGAGTTGCTTTTCTGTGTTTTTTCCGTAGGAGTGCTCCACTTCATGCCTAAAGCCTGAAAAATGTGTTTAAAATTTTCAAGATGTTAGAAATATTAACTTATCACGGCTAGATTTTATTGATTCTTCTGTTGAATATGTGAGCTGTTTTATAAACTTGTTTTTTGCATTTTTGCTTTTTTCCACTTGATTGCAAACAAAAAAAAATGGAGCAAGTTTTCGGTCAAGTTTATGTTAAAAAACGCCAAATTTAAAGTGACCTTGAAATCAAACATTTCAAAACCAATTGCACGAAGAGAATGTTGACGGTCACAAACTTGGTCGATAAAAACCTATTAATTGAAAATCTGAATGCGCTATGGACGCAATTTTTAAACAAAAGCAACGTTTAAATTTATCCGAACGCAAGGCTACAGAAATCTCTCTAGGCCCAATGCTTAATAGTATGCCGGGAATGTTCTAGATATTAAAAATTCCATCGCTTCAAAAGCGTGCTTGAAAGTTTTCAATGGTTTTGCGAAGCAATCCAAGCTACTGAAAAAAAAATTGAAACCTTTTGACTTTTTTATTGTTCCAATAGTTCGCTCGAACAACTTTAACTAAATTTCTAAGCATTTAACCATATGAAAACAATTTGAAACACTTTGAGTTCAATTGCTTCAATAGCTTGCTGAGAAAAACTTATATTTACGAGATGATTCGCTCTATGAAATAACTGAACTTGTCAAAGTTCATTGTTTAAACAGCCTGACTTAAAAAACTTGAATTAATTTCCTACTTCCTCCTCTTATAAAATAACTATGAAACATTTTGAGACTTCATGCTTTTGGTCGTTTTCTTAGAAAACCTTGAACTTTGCAAGCCATTTCATCAATAAAATAACTTGAAATTTCTCAACGTTTATCACTTCAGAAGCTTTCATGAAAAAAAAGTATTTTGCGACGCAATTCAAGCTATGAAAAAATTTTAGAATTAAATCAATTTTTCACTGCTCAATTGGCTTGATCAGAAAAAAACTCTGCTTTTAGCGAGCCGATTCTTTTCATGAAGTAATTGAAATTTTTCAATTTTTTATCGCTGGAAAAGTCGAATTTTTTTCCGACCCATTCTCTATATGAAATAACTGAAATATTTGTAAACTTCTTCATCGCTTTAATACCTTGCTCAGAAAAATTTGCAATTTTTACAGACAGATTCGTTTTTGATTTTTTTCATGTGTTGTTGCCCCAACACCCTGCTTACAAAGATTTTTTTTCTGCAAAACGCTTCGCTCTCTGAGTTAACTTGAAATGCTTCAAAGTTCCATCGTTAGAATAGCTTGCTTAGAGAAACAAAATTTTTTGCAAACCAATTTGCTATATGAAATAACTGAATTATCCCGAAATTTCTTGGCTTCAATAGCTTGCTCTAAACCTAAGGCTTCACTCTAAGATATTTCAAGTGAACTTGGAAATTTGCAATTTTTTGCCTAAATTGTCTCCCTAAAAAATTAAATTTTTGCGAGCCGATGCATTTCTTGGAACTATTAGAAATTTTTATATTTTCAAGTTTTCTTGCTTGAGAAAAATTACTGCTTGCTCACTACAACCACTTTTTTGCGAACCGATTGATTGATGGAGACGGGCTTGCTTTTTTCTTTTCTTTTTAGGCTGATGCTGGTTTAATCAATGCATGCAAAAAAAACGAATTGAATCAAGATGTGGTCATACTTGGGAAATGCACTTGCACGCTCTTTTGCTGGATATATCCAGTGACTTTTGTGGGTCCCGATCATATTTAGTGATCCATTTAGTATCGGCAGCTCTAAACAGGAGATTGTACCACAGAGAGTTTACAGTCACTCTTTTTCCATGCTCAAAAATTGTTCGGTTGATCCAATATTCCAAATGACTGAAAATTAAAAATATCTGTTTTTTCTCATCTTTTTTTAAAAAAAATTTTCAATTTATAAACTGAACTTACAGTTTATTATGCGTAAACACAGCTACTGGAACAAAAAAAATTTTGTTGAAAAGCTCACCACTTTTTTGAACTTTTGAAACACAATAGAGAATTGCTCACTTTTTATTGAAGAAATTAACTCTGAATAGTTGTATGTTGTCGTAGTAAGATTTTCAACAGCCTGTAAATAAAACGATATTTTTTCAATTTCGTCAAAAATTTGAAAAAAGAACAAACAACTAAAAGTTCTCACTTGCTTTGTTTGATATTGTTATTGGCGATGATATTTTTGAATCAACTGGAATTGTTTTGTCCTTTAGCATCTGATAGTAACATTTTTGAACATCCACAGGAAGAAATTGAAAAACGGAATTCGATATAAGCTCTTCAGAGGGTCGGCACAAAATTTTTCTCCTGAGAAAACCCTAAAAAGTACAGAAAAAAAGCTGATTGACCGAAAGCAAATTTCAAAAAGCTGAATGAGGATCGAACCTTATCGTATAATGGTGAAATTGATTGCTTGATTCTGAAAAAAAAAAATGGTTGTTAACAACTGAAATAGTTCAAAAATCTCAATTTAACTCGACTGATATTGAGAATTTTCTAGTTTTTTGGGAGATGGGAGCTTATATTTAAATTTTTACAGTTTTGGGTCTTTTTGCTTATTCCGCCCAAAAATCAATATTAGAACATTTTGAACTGAAACTACTTTGCTTCATTCTGATTGGCTAGAATTAGCCTACCAAATTTCAGCACCATCTCAAAATCGTTTGTTAACAATTATAAGTCGATTCGCAAATAAGCCGATTTAGCTAATACTATAGAATGCTTAGTTAACTATTCAAATTTATTTCAAAAAATTATGCAGAGGTGCAAAAAATTATGCAGAGGTGCAGAAAAAAAACGGAAAAAAGACACAAGAGAAAACAAAAAAAGTTCCAGAAAAAAATGACCACCTCTATATCTGCTCAAAGTTCGGCCTTATTAGAAATCGGCTTATGTGATTGAAATTGTATTAAGCAAACCAATCATTGCAAACAGTGTTGATTTAAATTATCCGGACAAAATGAACAAAACTTGAACTTTGAAACACATTTCTCTCAAAGTGCGTTAACAGAAGTGAAGTGAACAGAAAGTGAAGTGAACAGAAGTTGCTGATAATTTCATAAGAATTATTAGGGTGCATTTTTTTCTACAATATTCTCAACCAAAATGTTACCCAAAAATGGATAATTTTGGCTTTTTTCAATTAACCAAAAATTACGCTGGAACTATTTTGCTAATTGATGAGAAATCTATATCACAAGAGTTTCCTTACACAGTGCAACAAAGTTCTACAAGTGTTAAATCTCCAAAAACCTGTATAAGAGAAAAAGTTTTTGCTTGATAGTCAAGAAAGGTGATTCTGACTATATAAAATCCAAAGTCTTTGTTTAAAAACAAATTTTAAACAATTTAGTCTTTTTTGTGGAGATTTAACCCCTCTAGAACTTTGTTGGGCTGTGAGAGACGGCTTGTGATATATATTCCTCAATTAACAAAATATTTCCACCGTAATGTTTGATTAATCGAAAAAAGCCAAAATGACCCATTTTTGGGGTAATATTTTGGTTGAGAACTTAGTAGAAAAAAATGAACTATATTAATTCTTATGAAAATCTCAGCAACTTTTGTTCTCTTCATTTTTGTCTAATCTTAACCCATTTTGAGAAAAACGTGTTTGGAAAATCAAGTGTTCTTCGTTTTTTCCGGATAATTTAAATCAGCACTGTATTTGTTCTTTGCATTCATACATTGAGAAACACGAAATCGCTAAATAAAGAAATTTGGGCGGAATAAATCAAAAGACCCAAGTTTTTTTTATCAGAACTCATTTCTGTTAAAATAAAACGAGGACTACTTGCCAATTCAGAATCGTGTTATTTCCTGATTGAGTCTATAATCTCATAACCTCAATTTTGTGTTCAGTTTTTTTTTTTGAATGAAAACGTCAGACGTTCATTAGTCGTCGATTGATCTTTTAATATCAACATGAATAGAAATGATGAACTGACTACTCACATTGAAGCTGCTATTGCACTGCGGTTTGTCTGATTGTTTTTTTCGGATCCAAATAACGAATGGGTAACGATGGAAAGAGGAACTAGGTAAAATTCTGTAGAGAGGCCATATTTGCAGCCATTCGTGGTGGAGTCAGCTCTTGCATGATAGTAAAATACGCTAAGTATAGTAAGAAAACTCAGATTTCCCCCCATCGTCGAGTGTTTGATTCAACTTAATCTTTCATGTCTTGTACATACAAATATTTAAACAGTTCACTTGGGTAGATGATAGGTTCAAATTTTTAAGAGACACTTTCAATGTTAACTTCAGTAGACTGTTTTGTACGTTTTTCGAGCAACTTATAACTTTTTCTTCGCCAGAAATAACATGTATACAGTTTAGTGCACTCTTTAAAATTGCTTCAAGCTACTAATGCATCGTTTCAAGCACATTATTTCCGGAACGTTGGAATCGAGCTAGTTGCAATTTAAGCAGCCGTTTTTATGAGCAACGTTCTTCTGGAGATTAATTTAACATCAATCAACTAATGACTTCAAAAATTTTAAATTTTCTTAAAAAAACGCTCCTTAATTAGCCAAATTGCGTTCTAGCCGAAAAAACTAGTGGTTACTTTGGATTGAGTTGCTGAATTGCGGATCACGAAAAATTTTAAGCAACACATTAAAACAATTTCCGGGTTGACCTCCATACACCGAAAATGCTTATTATACAAATCCATACTTATTGAGACCAATTATCAAGAAAGGAAAAGACCAACATACGAGCTGTACAGTTGATCACGGCGAACCGCTGCTGTGCCTTTGCTTAAGAACTACATGCAATTTTTTTGGTTATTTTTCTGGGCTGGGTAATGTTTCTTCACCCTCAAGCAACGAGCACGAATCATGGTGGGTCTCGAACATCCGACCTTTTGAAAAAGAGGCGGAGACGTAACCACTTCACCACCACTCCCCTCTTCACCAACGCTCCCCGAGCGCACCAAATGCACGGAAAAAGGCTTGTCATACAATTTTCTTAAAATTTCGAAAAATGGTTGAAAAGGATATAAGCTAATTTTGGCTGCTGTTTGATTTCATTGCAACAGCCTGGTGATGAAAACCGAGGTTTTTGGTTTTTGAAAAAAATACTTATCATACAATTCCCATATATGGAAATCGTATGACTAGCAATATTTTTGATAGCGATACAATTTTTTTTTTCAACCGCAAATCGAATTTTGTACTTTTGTACCTTTTCCAACATTTTTTTTGCATGCAAAATTTAGTGTTTTGTGTGCATAACTAGATAGACTAATGTTAATTTTTTTCGCTTCATAATTTTGTTCAGAAAGACTGAAAACTCCTATTTCTTTTGTATGGCATGTCTATGTTTGCCTTGATCAATGTCTGATAACTTAAAAAATCAAACTTTAAAAGTAAACGTCGTTGAAAAAATTTGCCAAAGTTTTCAATTTTTTTTTCGTTATATCATTTGTGAAGGACAGCTCTAAGACAATTGAGTTCGTTTTCTATGCATTGTAAATACAAGACCCTCCAACCTGTTGCTTTGAGTGAACCAAAGTCTTTGTTACTTTTTTAAAAATTAAATTTAGAAAAAAAAATCGGCTTGTGGAAAAATACTTATCATACAATTCATATATAAGGAAAAAAGTCCATCACGAGATTCATACAATGTTCTGTACGTATAAATTGTTTGGAATTGTATGAGAAAGCCCTGAATACAAAGCCCTGATTGTTCCGGCTGTCCATAAACTGGTCTGCAATAGTTTTTGGTTATTGAAACATTGACAAACTATGAATTTTAAGCTGAATAGTATGAATCGTGTATGGAATTAATAGAACCAATTGCCTGACTCAACAGAATGAATTTGAAACTATTTTGTGGTCCGGGATAATTCGCCACGCGTGAACAATATGCGTTTGTTTATTGAGCGTTTGACAGTGATCTTTGAGTCAGGTTAGTCTAGTGGTGAGCGCGCCCTTTCTGGGTCCACGAAGATCTATCGATTGTGTTTCCGAGGGAAAAGACTTTGAGAATTGTTCTGAATAAAAAAAATCACCCAGATAACTTATATTTCTTTTTTCTTTGAAAGTCGGTATAGCTGCTGCTGTTAAGTTGCGCAAAAAATTAATCCGTCGATAAAAAGATTGCATCACTTTAAAATGCGCAATTTTTTTGTTCATTTTAAGATGAGAGAACTTTCAAAATAAAACAAGTATAGCTGCTGCTGTGCAAGTTGCGCAAAAAATTAATTCGACCATAAAAAAATTGCATCAATTTAAAATGCGCCATTTTTTTGTTCGTTATATGATGAGAGAACTTTCAAAATAAGAACTCGAAAAACAGCAAAAAATTTTTTTTCAGTTTAAACATATTTTTGTTTGGATTTTTTTAGCTTCGTTCCCAAAAAGGCACTAAACATTCTGAAAGTTAATTTTAAATATTTATAACTAAAGTTTTACGGTTCAACCTGACTTATAAGACCTCTATTATAAAGTTGTTATAAGACTTTATAAGTATATTATTTTCGCTTGGTTCAGTCGAAGTATGACTAAACATCAAAAAGTTCAAACCAATTATTCTCGGCAATGAGAAAATTTTGAATTTTTTACAGCCCTTCGACTTACGATTGAAAGGGTTTCATTGTATAACACTCGATCCATTCTAGCGATTGCTTGTGGCACCTTCTAGCTTGTTTGTGGCTTTCTCCCCATTCTAATGGTCGTAATAGCAAGCCAAGATATGTTCTAGCTGTCAACTAATGGTTATTCCAAAGCTACATAAGAAAAAAGTATTTAGAACGCTGTTTTTTGGTTCATCGTGTTACTGTTGTACCAGCATCAATTTTTTTTGTTAATGAGCGACCATATTATGATTTTAGAGGCCAGTCTTTCTGAAAATGGAAAAACAATAATTATCATCATTTAAAAAGCAATTATAATTTCTCTCCTATTCGTTCTCAGATCTAAAAGTCGTTTAACATGACGCAAAAGGTGCCAAGAACTCTTGTATTGTTTGGCCGCAAAATTTGAAGACCATACATCAGACAAACGAAAAATTTTTTTTTTGGTATGAATTTGTATGGTGAAAAATCGATTCTTATGAGATTGGCTTAAGGTTGTCTGACACCAATAATATAAGGAAATCAATGAACCTTTAGATTTTGGCAAAAATTTTCAAAGATGATAATTTTTAAAGTAAGAGTTTTTTTATCATTTATGACTTGATCTATGCATACACAAACTTGCCATAGAAAATAATTAGGCGTTTTAAGCGTTTTTGAAAAAAAACTTCCAGAGAAACGGAAAAAAATCCAATTTTTGTGTATCCAGAACTACGTTATGCACACAAAAAATTAAATTGTGCACGCAAAAAAAAAGTTTTGGAAACGGTAATATATGGGAATGGTATGATAAACATTTTTCCTAAAAAAAAAATCTCCAGGCTGTTTTATTAGAATCAAACAGCCTCAGAAATTAGTTTATATCTTTTGTCAACAATATTTTGAACTTGTATGAAAATTGTATGACAAGCATTTTTCCATGCATTTGATGTATAGAATTGTATGATAAGCATTTTCGGTGTATGGAGGCCAACCCTTGGAGTTGTGTCTGACTGTAACAGAGTGTTATAATCTCTTAGACAATGTCTCAATGGTAACCAATTGTAAGTCCTGTGAGTACTTATGTTATATGTAAAATTATTTATCTACATAAAAATCCGTTGTAATTTATTTCGCCTAAAGAGTATCGGTTAAACCTAAAACTAGATTACACTAGAATGTTGAAAACTCAAGTGCATTATCTCCCTTATGCTTGATTATCTCCCTTATGAATCTCTACGCATGATTTCAGTTAAACTCAGTAGTAGATTTTAAATACCATAAAGGTTGGTTCTCAGAATGATCACGAACAATCAATTGACTGGCAATAGCTGCAGCTCGTGGACTAGAACGATGCGTGCATGTTTATTTTGTAAAGTTTTTTTTTGTTTTGTTCCTACTTTGGGGCGCGTTTTCGATAGCAGAGTGATTGGTTTTGTCCAGGAAAAAAGCACTTAAACGGAATATCCAGTTTCGCTCCTGATTTATACAAAGCTTTAGTTAAAGTTAGAAAATTTGACATCAAAATCATATAAATTCAAAGGATTTCTACTCTATTTGTGGTATACTTGTGGACAAAAAAAGCGCAACTTCAATTTTTTTCCAAAATACCTCTTTACAAAGTCCATTTTGGACATCAATTATTTCGAAGCTCAATAAAATTTTTAGTTTCAGAGACCTTCCATTTTTTATCCGGGTCTGAAAATTCCCGATTTCCTCAATTGCTCTGAGTTTTTTGAATAACCGTGAAAAAGTAGGAAACAATCAAGTTTAGTAAAGTTTTCACAGTGAGGATTTTGAATTTTCTCGCTAACAATGTTTCACGTCGCACGAATTAGTTTTTTACTTCGCTTTTTCAACAAAGAGTTCACTACGATGCATAACTTAGTGCAGATGAGGGAATCTACAATTTTCAGACCCAAATTTAATTGGCAAGTCTTTGAAATCAAAATTTGATAGTTTCAAAGAGGGTAGCTTTGATCATTTGCTCTTGGTCTATGTAAAAAAAAGTCTAGGTGAAATTCGAAATAAACCTTGTCCAAAATGGACATTTCAAAGAGTGAAATTCTGAACTTGCGCTTAGTTTTATCAACTAGTGTATCTCAGATTTTTTTGTTTTCCTTTCTTGACGATTATCATGTGAAGCATTCTTATAGGCCTTGGAGCTAATAGGTTAACTAATTGTCTGCATCACTTAATCATTGGTAATCAAGCGCATTTACTCTATTTTTTAAATCAAATTTCAGCGATTTAGTCAATCATGCAAAATCATCTCACATAATGCACCAGACTCAATGAGCACTAGAAAACATCCCGCCTGAATAGAGCACGGAAAAAATAAACAACACCAATCAGTTAACACTGCAAAGAGCAAGACAAACGAAAAAAACTTGAGGGAAAACAATACACAGATATCAAATATTGAAGTGCAAGGCCACTTGGGAAGATAGACACGTTAAAAAATTTAAAATAGACAATAATCAAGGTATTTGTAAAACTTAATCTTTTTACTTCTCTTTTTTATTACAATTTTAAAACTTTTAATTCATAGCCTTACAATCATCAGTGTCACTGTGTTCCTATTGCCTTTTAATTTCTGTGGACTATTGTTCGCTTTAGAAATTTATTACGCTAGCAAAACTATATACGTCGGACAAAACGCTTGCTAGGAATAAAGGGTCCTTTCTACTTTCTATCTTAGAAAGTAAATCTAAAATTCGCTGAGAAATATTTTATTAGAAAAGAAGTTAGTATGAATTTACTGCAAGTTGCCTTTTGACTCAATATCTATTTTAACGGTGAGAAGAGATATTTTTACTGACAATGGATATTATTTTAGAGAATGGTTGGGGTGGTTGAAGAGAGTGGTGTTGGTGTTAGAAGAGATATTGTTGGGAATGAATTCCCGTAGTTTTGAGCCTCTATTTATACTCAGATGGGAAATCGTACCACTTTTCGTATCAAATGAGATGTTATTTCTTAACTTTGTATTCTCTATTCGTACTTTCGTTTTTTACGAGAAGAATGTTTCGTATGCTCATATTTTACGAGAGGAATCGTTATTATTCGCATTGAACGAGAATAGTCGTTTCAATTCTCAATGCTTAAAACGTTATACGAATTAATCTAATAGCATTTCCCTTCCTTTTGCAAGGGAATAAAAACATATTTATTTTGTGGTGGCGGCGGCGTCACACTTTGTGAGCTCAATAAAATAATTCATGTTTCTGTTTCGATTTGAAATCAGAACATATCCATCCTCCTATTTGGAGAGGAAAAAAACTAAAACTTTCATTTTTACTTTCACTTGAATAGTAGGGTAATTGTTGATCGATCAAAACTTTTTCTTTCAATCTCATGAAGTTTGTTCAATAGTTTGTTGGTAAAGATAGGTAGCAGATGTTTTTGAACATCTGATACTTTGAGTCAGGCTTGAATGAATATAAATACATCAGTTACATTTATAAATCAAAATAGAGTTTACACAACCAAGAGATTTATCTATAAAATTAAATACATCAAAATTATTTGTTTCTCAAAAAATTGCAGGTCAGTTTAATATTATCATTCCTTGAACATTCTTTTCTCGAAGTTTCCTTTTCGTCCTGTAGTATGTGAAGTGGGTGTCCATATGATTAATAAGGGGAGGACTGGTTCATACAAAAGGGTGTAATTTGTTTTTTTTTGTTTTTTATAAAAATCAAAATTGTTGAGAAAGCAAAATTATTAGCTATACTACATAGCTAAATAAAATGAAAGAATAAATGTTTAAATGAAAGGATGAATTTTTATAATTTTCCTTCCAACCGAGCTATAAGTTGGTGATTTTTTGTTTTCAAATTATGGATTTGCTTTTTTAGCTCCCAGATTTGATGCGTTTCATTTATATGACTGCGCTGAATTTGTTCAGTATAGTCATCCAACTGGGGGGTTTGTAATTTTGCTGTCAAATTTTTTGCTGGGACATAGATTTTTTGATACTCAAGAAGGGAATTAGTTATGGAGCATTTTTTTATGGGGTGATAGGCTTCTAATTTAAAACGGTTGATTAATGGATTCGAAGCATAATTGAGATCCATATCGAAGCCGGGATTACTGTTAGAATTAATGTACCGTTCCCTTTTTAACTGAATATGTAATTTAGTATTTAATTCAGTGGGGTGTAAGGGCTGTCGCCTAATGGTCATTGGATATTGAGAAGTTGATACCGGCGTATTTGCCGTTAGTATCTTATATGGTCTTACAATCTGGGTTCGCTTTTCAATTCTGGAATTTGAGGGAACCAGGGGTATTTTGAAACCTGTTGGTATATCCTAGAACAGTAGAATTTTTTTATTAGACTGGGTTTGTTGGGTGATCCAAGTTTTGATTTCTTCTGTCGAAACTTGTTAATTGGATGTGAGGATACATGCGATCCTGGTTGATTTTATCAATTTCCTCTAAAAGAGGGGCTTGTATATTCTGATCACATTCTTGTTCTAATTTTTCAGTTCGCTCATCTTGAGTGAAAATTGAGGTCACTATGGAAGTGAAAAGTATATTGTATGAGGCGGCAAGCAATACTTTGCCAAAGTGTAGTGAGCGGCCGGTGATTTTGTGAATATGCATAGCCTTTATTATGAATGCTAGGCAATCTAGTACGAACTTCACAAATAGAAAAGAGGCAAAGACTATTCTGCATTTTTCTAAATAGTATTGTACTTTCCCGAATATACGGGTGTATTCGTTTGTCCAAAAGTTTTGAGAGATGAGATATTCCAAATAAATTGTTTGAGAAGAGCCTAGTGGGCTATATGAATCCGTGAAAAAAATTTTTTGGGCGTTTAGAAAGGACCTGGATACTTTTTGCAGTATTCCTTTCATCTCTGAATTATCGGAAATCATATTCCAGAATTTTTGCATTTGAGCATATGTGTAGATTGAAGTACCTTGACTAGAGGCTAAAGAATGCTTAATCTGTTGAACTATCTCTTTTGGTTTAAAGAGATATGGTCCTGTAACCCTTGTAATTTGAGGGGTTGATTCAATCCAGGACTTATCATCATCAACATCTAGTTGAAAGACATTTAAATGTTTGTTTGAACAGTCTTGTAGATCTGCCGACTGAAAAATTTGTCGCTTAATTGGATCGACAAATCGAATGTTTTCCTTATACATAATGGGAATGCGATTATAGCATTCATCCATTAATTGCAAAGGTGAATAAAATTTCAGACAATGGTAGAGCCAGGCAACATTGCCATTGGTCTCTAAGAACATAGAGCGGTTCTGAGTTAAAATGTAGCCAGCCAAACGTGGATTTTCAAGTGAAAGCATTAGAGTATTTAATATTGACGATCGTTCTAGCTCACATTGATTTTGCAGAAAGGCTAACTCGGCCGCTCTGAGCATGTAGAAGCTATTAAAAAGAATATAGTCCAATTTGGTTCCTATATGAGCTTCGTAGTCAATTTGACTAATTGAGAATTTGAGTGGCGGCAAATCATCACTTGTTGTGAGAAAAGTAGAATTTGGTTGGCCGGCATTATGAATAGTTCCCGTTTCTGGGGTTGGTTTAACTTGGATTCCAGTATCCATATTGAAACCGTCAGTGTATGGAATAAAAAGTGAATCATATGATGTTGGATACACTATTCTGGGATGACCACAAAGAGATTGCGGTTTATTCTTCACCTGTAGCATGAATTTTTGAGAAACCCTTGTTTGGGTAGAATGAATAGACGGGCTAGAATTGCCTTTAATTATATAGTATGAGTCTTCGTTTTGAATCATTTTAGCCGGAAATCTGTTTAAAACAGTGAAAATTCAATTTTTGGGTTCTTCCCAAGTATAAGCAAAAGCGTCTAAGGACGTTGTTTCACGTCCATTTGTAGACACTGGACAGGGCAAAGGAATGTTTTGCCAATTATTGACTGTTCCATTTTTGAGGTTAACAGTCAGAGTTACATTTTGCATCAGAGTTTCAAAAGTGTCCAGTTTAATCCAAGAACGGCCATCACATTCATTATGATGTTCGCCGTCAACTTTGCAAACATGGGCATTAGTTACTGTTTTAACTTTAAATTTGAAAGGAATATTTCAATACTAGCATAGCCTAGGTTAAGATAGCCTCTGTCGGCGGCCGATTTACATTGATCGGCAGATAAATGGAGATCAGTAGTGATTATATTTTGTCGAGCGTCGATACCACTCGAATCAAAAGAATCGCAGAACCAACGGATTGATTGGTGTTTGAGTCGACACATTGTCGCATTTACTTTTGTGCGATAATGTCTCTGATAAAGAGTAAGATAAGCATGGGTTACATTAATATTTTTTGGTTGGACTTTGCAAGGTGCTACTTTAATTAGAGAGAACATTTTGTTAAAAGTCATTAATTGACAATCATAATGAGCAACCCGAAGATTATTTGCAGCATTTGCATACAATTGTTCTTTCGGATCAAATGCTGAGGTTTGATTCGAAAAAATTATTAGAGTTAATAGACCAACCAAATAAATTTTTTGCAAATTTATTTTTTGGAGGTGAATGATAGCAAAAACATTTTTAAAAGTACTCACTTTAAGCATTTCCTCGAGAGTGGTTAGAACAGGATCTTGGTCCATTAGTTCACTTTCCTCTAGTTCACTATTTGGATTTGTCATTTTGTGGATATTTTGATGGGAAATCTGAGTTAGATTTTTATTTTTGTTGAGGAAATCAGCAGATTTATTTTTTGGAGAGAGAGGAGGTTTAGGATGCAAGATGTGGAATTGAGCATGAATGAAAATAACTGTATATCAGTTAGTTTTTAAAGGCTGTTTTTGCTTTTTTGCATTTCTAAGCTCTGATTGGCCGTTGTTATTCGGCGTCTCTCGTTTGAATTCGTATTTCCTTCGGCATTCGTTTTGTAATGTTGTGGTTTTTTCCATTCTTGTTTAATGTCGTGGTTTTCCACTTAGTTTTGATTTGTTGAGATCTAGCAGTGAAAAGATTTTTATTCGTTTATGCTGTTGTTAATTTTTAACAACTGCATTCCCCTTCCCTAATGGAGGAGGAAAAAATGAAAATTAAAAGAGAACTAAAAGCAACATCATTTATTTGCTTTCTGTTAAACTTGATCTGTAATCCTACTATTTTAAAAAATTTTATCGCTCAAAATGGATTACATTGAGCATGAAGACAATCTGGTGGATTTCACGGAGAAATTTTTGAATTTACGAGACGAGTTAAACTTTAAACATAAAGCCTTGCTGGAGGACAAGGAAGTTGAGAGGAGGGTGGCAATTTACGATGGGCTAGTGGAGAAAAGGTTAAATTTGACACCGATGGAGTTTATGTTTTATGGACCGGAATTTTATTTGGAAGTATCCGGTACTAAATGCCGGTGAATTGTTCGAGTTGGGCTCAACTCAGAGTAAGTTTCTTGCCAAGAAACTGTGGAGTCCATGGAGTGGAGACAATGTGGTCTCAAAAGAAACACTGGACTTTTTGTCCTTATTCTTTGGAGAGGATGTAAGTTTCTTTTACAATACACCTAAAAATAAAAAATAATTTTTTTTTAATTTAAGTGACATGGCAACATAGAAAGAGTATATAAATTTGTTTTAGTTTCAAGAAAAATTCTTCAGAAGACCAGAAACAGAAGAAGATTTCAAAAAAATAGAGCTGGACATTATGTTAGAAGAAATCTATCAAGCTTGGTGGCGGCCTTATTCAGTGCTGCAGTTTGCAGTGAGGAGCCTGAGTAGGGCCGCTAAAAATTCTCTTGAGAAGATGGCGGCTGTTAAACTGATCAAATCCTTTACGGATATAAAGTCTAACCTTTACAAAAACTATTTTAAAATCTGTTTGTATATATGTTTATTTTTGGTGTTTTTGTGGTTTGTTTTACAAACAAAAGAGAAAAGAAAAGGCCAGTAAAAAAGAATGTTAAACAAATTTTAGTTTTGGCCAAATAAATAGTTGCTGTTTATTATTTCTTTTTAAATTTGCCAATTTTACTAGATGGAATTGTAGTTCCATAGAAGTTTGCAGGACGATTTGTCCGCTTAGGTCTTTTGGATTCGGAAAGTGATCCAGGTGCGGATCGAGTGTTCTCATAGAAGCTTTCCTGGGAGCTATGAGGGATATTTTTTCCATCAGTAAAGCTTTCTGATGATTCAGATAAACGAGGGAAATCAGGAGGACGGGGAGTATTATATTGTGTTAATATATTTTGGTGGCGGCGGCCAAAGTCATTTGCGAGACTAGTATTAGGACTTATACTGCGGCTAGGTAGGCGGCGGTGGCCATAACTACTAGATTGACTAGTAGAAGGATTAGGGGTTTTATCAACAGAAAAGGGAGTTGAACTTCGAATAGGTCTAAGATTCTGGTCAATCGGAGTTGCATCGAACAAAGTTCTTAGATGCATGGTTTCTCTTTCTGAATCCAATGATTGTTCATGTACAATGGTTTTATTTTGATCCTCATTTGTAGGGTTATGATCAGTCATTTGCTGGAAACCAATGTTGACTACTGGCAGAAACTGGTATTGTAGATTTTCAACCTGCTTAGTTTTATTGAAAGAGTTGATTTGTTGATTTGTTATATGATCATAAAAATCACTTGAAAATAAATCACTAGAGTACTCTTGTAGTAGTTTGGGAGTTTGTTGTTCTTTAGGAAAGTATTCAACAATATGATTGCGGTGGACAATCTTTTTCTCTTTAGTGAAATCATTTTGAATTCCGTACGTAACTTCCGTGATTTTTTCAATTACGGTATAAGGTCCAGATCTTAAACTCAAAAGCTTTTGTGATTTCAATAGTGGTTTGGATCTATATTCTAGTAACATTTTGTGCCTTCTTTTATTGGCCGTCCTAATTTAAATTGATTTCGGAACGTGTGGGCCTTATTAGTGATGCGGCGGCAATGGGTATAGGTATTACTATAAATCAACTTAAACTCGTTTTCCCTTTCAGTATTTTGGCGGAAATTTGATTTTTTAGAAATCTATCTATGGTCTCATTGTTTGACTTATGCTCGGTATCAGCATGATTTTCGAGAACAGCGCAAAATTCAGAGGTACAGATTTTGTTTTGGTCGCGGTAGAGGCCTAATTTAAGGCTAAGGGGAACCTGAGGTTTTATGCCAAAGACAATCTCATATGGAGTGTAACCTGTACTTGAATTATTGGCGGTGTTATGTGCAAAAGCAAACTTATTTGTTAACTCAGACCAGTTTGAGCCTGAGGTACTCGAGAAATGTCGAAAGTACTGGGTTAAATGTTTATTCTGGACTTCGACTTTTCCGTTAGTCCAAGGCGAGTATGTAGTTCTTGGTTTCAGGGTTATTCCCAATTCAGAGGACCAATGAGCAAAGTCATTACTCATGAATGCACTGCCATCATCATGAATATTTTGTTGTGGAATACCAAATGTTGTGATGTATTTCTCTAAGAGCTTAACTGTTTCCTTAGAGTCTGCATGGGTGCATGGATATACTTGAAGATCTCTAGAGAAGGCATCTATCACAACTAAGCAAAAGTTTTGCCGTGACTTGATGGTCTGAGTGGACCTTCATGGTCAATGTGGATCGTTTTCATCGGGGTTGTTTCTAATTGTCCCCATTATTGTAAGGGAGCTTCATTCAGGTCTTTCCGTTTAGGCTTATTTTTTTGACATTCTAGGCAATCATGAAGAAGCATGTTGACCCATTTATAGAGTCCGGGCCAATAGAAAAATCTTTTGATTATTTCCAAAGTTTTTGTTTCACCGTGATGACCGTTAAGAGGATACTTATGAGCTAACTCAAAGCAGTTTAGTACTAGGGAGATAGGTAAGCAAATTTTTGGAATCTTAGTATAGTCATCATTATATTCATTGATACATAGAAGATCATGTTGGTTTTCAATGAATAATAATTCAAACTGCCTGATATAAGCGTAAATTTATTACGCTAGCAAAACTATACACGTCGGACAAAACGCTTGCTAGGAATAAAGGGTCCTTTCTACTTTCTAGCTTAGAAAGAAAATCTAAAATTCGCTGAGAAAAATTTTATTAGAAAAGAAGTTAGTATGAATTTACTGAAATTGGCTTTTGACTCAATATCTATTTTAACGGTGAGATTAGACACATTTTTACTGAGAATGGATATTATTTTAGAGAATGGTTGGGGTGGTTGAAGAGAGTGGTGTTGGTGTTAGAAGAGATATTGTTGGGAATGAATTCCGTAGTTTTGAGCTTCCATTTATACTCAGATGGGAAATCGTACCATTTTTCGTATCAAATGAGAAATTACTTCTTAATTTCGTATTTTTTATTCGTACTTTCGTTTTTTACGAGAAGAATGTTTCGTATGCTCGTATTTTACGAGAGGAATCGTTATTATTCGCATTGAACGAGAATAGTCGTTTCAATTCTCAATGCTTAAAACGTTATACGAATTATTCCAATAGCATTTCCCTTCATTTTGCAAGGGATTAAAAACATATTTATTTTGTGGTGGCGGCGGCGTCACACTTTGTGAGTTCAATAAAATAATTCATGTTTCTGTTTCTATTTGAAATTAGAACAAATTGATCAAAATTTCGGGGAAAAAATTAAATACTTATTTTAAGTTTTCGTAATAAACATCCCCCCAAACGCTCTATTTCGAAAGTCTATTTCGCGTAAGACAACGTATTAAATAGATCATATACAATGCCTCAGATTGAAAAAATTTCTTATACTTATTAAATCTCCGCCTACCCGTTAATATTATTGAATATATCGCGCGTTAAATGTTACAATTTTGCAACATTGGCAATTTTTAAATCTCCATTATCTTACAAAAAACGATCGCAGGTGAATTAAACTTCAATGCTGTGCTCAAAATAACGATGCAAAAACTCCGTCAAGTTCTTCAAGCTAAAAATTTGAAATTTTTCTGAAGAAAACTGTTAAAATTAAAAAAAAAAATGTTTTTTTTTAAATCATCTCAACATACGCTAATGATACAAGCGGCTCTTTTTCCTTCTCCCCGCTTGCAAAGTAATTTTTTGATCACCTCGTTTTATCCCGGGTTGACCTCCATAGACCAAAAATGCTAATCATACAATTTCATACACTTAGTCTATGGAAAAATGCTAGTCATACAAGTTTCATTTATTTTGCAAAATGAGTTTAATCGAATTTCAAAGGTATACTATAGTTGTTTTGGTATCGAAATTGGTATCTCTTCATGAAAAAAAGGAAAAAAATGGTATGAAAAAAATGCTAATATATGGAAATTGTATGATTAGAAATTTTTTTAAAAATTTTTTTGTGAAAAAAAAAGCTTTGAACAATCATTTCAACTGCTGGCAAAACAGTTAAGCGTTTTTTGGGCTGCTACGACTAAAAACTTTGACTTTTTTTATTTTTGTTTTCTGAAAAAAAAACACTTGTCATACGATTTCCATATATGGAAATTGTATGACTAGCATTTTTTTGATGGCGACGACAAAAAGTATTTTTAAAATTGCCCCCAAAAATTTTTTGTGTTTTTTTTCAACCGCGTATTCGAACAAACATTTTTTGAAAAAAAAAAATTTTGCATGCAAAATTTAATTTTTTGTGTGTATAACGTAGTCCTGGATATACTAATATTAGAAATAATCATCTTTGAAAATTATTGCCAAAATTTAAAAGTTCATTACAGAAGTAACACATATCAGGCTGTTTCCAATGCATTTTTAATGCGAGACTGCTAAACCGTTGGTTACTACGTTTGAGTAATCAAGGCTTATGTCATTTGTGTTTGGTTACGAACACAACCAAAAAATTTTGAGAAATTAAAATGTAAGAAATCAATATTTTTGGTTTATGGAAAAATGCTGGTCATACAATTTCCATATATGGAAAAAAGCTTATCATAGAGACTTCATACAATTTTCTGTACGTATGGAATTGTATGGAAAGTGTATGACTAGCATTTTTCCATATACGGAAATTGTATGACTAGTATTTTTGGTCATCCCGGGATTGTTACACCTTGTTACAAAATTGGCATGTGCACCAATTAGCTTTTGACCAAAAAGATTGTTTGGTCTTTAAACCTTAACTTGTGAAATGCCTCGTTACACTGTAAAAATTGGAGGTTGAAGTGGGTTGGGGGGGAGTTGAGGTTGCGTACAATAATTTCTTAAACCTCCCAAATAGCAGAAAGCCATAATAGCAGAACAGCAGAAATCCAATTCAATTTGGAAACCTGAACATATTTGGTCTAACTAGGTTCCCTAATTTATGTTTTTTCAGTTACGTAACGTAGCACCTAAAACTAACGCCTCCGATCAGTGTTCATTCAGTGATCAGCGTCCGGACTTTTACACCCCCCCCCCCCCCCCCCCCCCACATTTGAACTCCAGTTTTGAAAAATTAATTAACTTTGTCATAAATAAATGAAAATTTGCATGGCGAACGAACTAAATATTGTGAACACATTTTTTTTGATAGCTTTCATCGTAAAATCACGCATCCAGCCATAATGACACATAAGACAACTGAAACAATTGAAAGCTGATTTATGGCTCCATGTTATATCAGCCGACAGATTATGACTAGCAAGGAGATCTGGAAAATCAATGACCGGAAGCATTTAAGATGTGTTATCTTCGGTAATTGGACTAAAATCTTTGGACAAATCAGTATTTGTCACTCAAAGTGATAGAGTGCATTACGTTGGCGTTTGATGTTTATGAATAAAACAAACCATTCAATCGCCTATTACTTGTTCTGGTAAATAGTTCTAGAACAATTAGGTCTTTGACCTTTAATTGAGGTCGGAAGATGTAATATGGTCATTTTAACCCCAAAACATTCGCCATATCTCAAAATAGATGGCAAACATTAACTGATAGATGATAAACACCGCCCTGACACCTTAGTTTAGTTAATATAAATTCCGAAAAATAGTTCATTTTGTTCAGCTTTTATCCAACTTTTCAACTTTCTTGTTGGTGAAAAATTGATCACTTTATAATTTATCAATTTTTGAACACTCTTCTCAAAAAATACAGGTCGATTTTAGTCAGAAATGAGTTTTTTAATGCAAAATTTGAGCTTCGCTTTTCTGATTTTGTCTTCAACTTATCTTTTTCAAGTAGTGATTTCGAAGCATGTTGCTCCGTCCCTCATAACCAAAACCGAGTTCGGGGTATCTTTGAGCGAACAAGCATTGAAAGCGTCCAAATCCCTTTCGGTGTCGAGTCACAATAAAAACCACAAACATCATCATGGCGGCCACAAAGGTAAAATAAATTCAATGAAATCTATTCAAGAAAGAAAGATTTCGAGACAAGGTCGAGTTGAAAAAAATACGACCTGGAGAGCGTCAAAGATATTTTTTACTTTAGTTTAGATTTTTATGATCCATAAAATGTAATATTTTTGAACGAGCAACATTATACCCGTGTGAAACTGCTGAGCCGCGAAAAAATAGTCATAATAGGCTTTGTTGAATCTTAAAAGTTCGAGTTACCCCGTCGATAAACGCTTCTGGCACCTAGTGTGCTCAACTACGACAACTATTTTCTTTACGTGCAAGATTTTTTGAAAAAAATTTGCTGAAAAAGTTTACAAGATATGTTGCCCGATTTATTAAACCACCTAACATGAAAAAAAAATAAAAAAAAAACTGTGGGAAATTTTTTTGTATGCAGGTAGCGATGACTTTGACTACTATGTGTTCACACAATTGTGGCCAGTGTCCAATTGTGACACAGCCTCATCCAGTGACAAGTGTGAGATCCCGGACAACGTCACTGGCTGGCTAATTCATGGACTATGGCCCAGCAACTTTGACGGATCATGGCCTTCCTACTGTGATGATGGCTACAAATTCAACGATGAGGAGATTAGCTCTATATGGGTGAGCATCACGATTTTATGGTCATAGTTTTTCTTAAAACTAACATTTAAATAAAAAATTTAGTATATACAAGTCTAAATTAACTTGTCACCCGAAAATCAACATAAAAACCTTAGAGAAACAACCTTTTTCGTGCGAAATTACGGCGCACGTTTTTGACCGAGTAGCCTCTAATTGTTCGAAGGGCCCCTTTTACGCCACTTTGCACTAATTTTAAACGAAAGCAACGGCAAAAAAATATATTTTGTCAAAGTTTTCCAGGAAAATCCCTGTAAAATTCCCAATCAGTTTTTTAGCAGCAGCTTTAGCTGGGTTTCTTGAGCCTTTCAGGAGAACTCGGAAAACAAATTTTGACCAATTTTTGATAGTGAACCGGAACCCATCCCCCCACACCACCACCTTCGCAAAAAATCTAGATCGGCACCTGGATATGAACAAAGTCAACTTGGACGTCCAATCCAAGTTTATTAAGGTCTCCCTTAATTTTAAACATACGTCAACCTGTTTGTCGACTCAGAAAAAAAACAGATGTGTTGGTTACTTTCAATTGTCGTGTTTGTGTGTTTCCAGGGTCTTCTGGCGACTTACTGGACCAATCTGTACATGGACGAAACTGTGGACTCTTTCTGGGAGCACGAGTGGGACAAGCATGGCACATGTGCCTATGAGGCCAAACAAGTCTCCTCCGAGTTCGACTATTTCAACAGCACCCTTCAACTACACTGGACATACCCTGTGAGAAAAAAAAACAAATGATTCAAGCATTCGTAAAATGTCAAAATAGTTATTATTAAAACGAAGAAGAAAAATGCAAGTGTCACATACTGTTCCGAGCACAAAGCTAGCAAAAACTAACAAAATAATTTTTTGGACTTGTTTTCCTGTATCTTTTTTTTTTCGTTAGCGCGATGACGGAGAGATAAAAAAAGAATTTAGGCAGCCACTTACCTTCCATAAACGGAAAAAAATTGAATGCTGAAAATAAGGACCATTTTTTTTGCCAAAGTTGAGACTTTTAAATATCAAGAAGAGCTAAGAAAAGCTAGTTGTTCGACCTAAAAAGTCACCAGAAAGGATTGACAAAAAAGATGACAAAAAATGTTTTAAATTAATTAATTGAACTAAAAGAAATACTACTTTCAAGCTATCCCATAATTTTACAATAACGTTTAAAACAAACTGTGTCTGCATAATTTTATAAAAGTTTTAGAAAATTTTAAAAATTTTCAATTGCACAAGATCAAAAAGAACTGTCGTTTTTTGGAATTTATTTGGAACTCACTAAACAACTACTTGGGAGAAGATATTATCTCCGTTCGTCTACTAATAAGTTGGGTCGTAATTGTTCCATTACCGCCGTTCGTTGATTCTACTTCTTTGTGTTTTCAGAGTGTTGTTGAAGTTTCTTTTTAACTGACCAGGTAAAACTCTGGTACGAGTTGAAATAAAATGGGACTTTCAAACAAGTCGATGTCCGTTTCGCCGCGGATAAAGGTTTTTCATCCATCTTTAATTCTTGAACCGTTCACGATGACGCAAAATACATTGTGTGCATGCTTTGGATTGATATTAATGTCACTATACCAAAAAAATAATACTATTCACTCGTCCAATTTTAAGCATTGAAACGACTGTTAAACAAAGACCCTGAAATGCTCGATAAACACGCATACACAACTGAAGACGGAAAAGTGAATGACTATATCGTGATTGTCAAGACGGATGATCCACGTAAGCGATCTAATGTTGAGTTTCTTCCGCACCATACCGTCGTAAGCCCGAACAAGCAAGATGAAACGCGCCGAATCCTCTATGAAGCTGATAAGTTCCACGGCGAATCCTTAATTAAATCCTTTTTCGTAGGTTCGGACTTATATCAAAGTTAAAAAATTGTGTTTTAAGATTCCATCAAAACACACGCTGTCTCCGGGAATATTAAGTGTACGTTCCTCCAAGTAGGATTCTTCGCCCATCTTCAAATTTCGCTCCGTTTTTTTTGTTTTTCGATAAGGCAATAACTTAACGAACAGTTTTGTGTTTTGTTTCTTCTGTGTTTGAACCAGTTTAGTTTGTAGATCTATACAGTTTTTGAAAAATAAGTGGCCGAAATTGGGATGAAGAATTGCTGAAAGACATGAGATAAATTTATCGACTGGTACTCCGGCTTCTCGTTCTCAGGGCAATTTACTATTGGCTGCTGCAACTTTAGATCCTGTGGATCGAATTGAGTTTCACTTGTTCGATGTTAGCTCGCAGGACTTTTTCTGTGCCGTTGGTCTTGTATGTGCACAAGACTCAAATACCCTTCATCTTTGGTAAAGCTCACGTAGCTAAGCTAGAACTTCAAGCTGCTCTGCTTGCAACACAACTGAAAGATGATAAACTGAAAGCATGTAACGTTAAGATTAACTATGTCTACAAGTGGACGAATAGTACAGCGGTTTAGCGGTGGCTTAACTCCAATGTCAAGTTACCCCTGTTCGTCGGCAGCCGTGTCAAGGAAGTCCTCGAATCGACAACTACTGATGAGTGGCACCATTTTCTGAGCGGTAGTTTTGGTACACGGGTGATTTCTACTTAAAACCTCAAAAATGGCAGCTTGGTAATTGAACTGAGCAGTCTTAAGACGGCTGATTATATACGTTCATACCCAATCAATGTGTGATCAGTTAACTTAAATTAAAAGTTGCTTGGAGATTTTATCTTCCTTCAATCGTCACGGGTGACGCTTGCATCAAACCTCCCGAACACTGGTTCAACTGGAAAGGGTTCAGTTTTTTTTACAAGGTACGGTTTATGTTGAGGATACTGCATTCAGAACATTTTTCCCGCGGTACGGACTTAAAGATCACTGACCTTGCTAAACTAGATATTGCAGTTACTAAATTAATTCAATTTGCTCAGCTGGAATCGAACCCCGTTGAAGTTGAAACACTCATCACTGGCCAATCTTTACAAAAACGAAAGTAAGGTCGCCACAATCTCTTGATTCCTCTGTCCCACTGGCATCATTCAATCCATTGACCAGGTTGTTCGCTTAGGTGATCCTAAGTTTGACACTAAGCAACTAACTTAACTCGATGACCGTCATACCTCAATTCGTTTGCTGGCCCGAAGCCTCCACCATAAACATTTCATTAAGGTTAAGATTATATACGCTTCCATTTTAAACATGGAATATGCAAAAAATGGACCGCACCAATTACTTCAGTCTATCGAAAATCAGTAGGTAAAATCTCGTAAGCGCAAAGCTAGTGCCAGTCGGCCATTTAAATACAATTTTCCTGTCAAACTTCTCGGATATAAGCAGCAACTCTTTAATCATATGGGCGTTGATTAAATTGACCCGCTTTACGTTCCGGTTTCAGAAGCGCTGAGAAATTATGGGACTTTATTTTCACTTGCGTCACTATCAGGGCTCTACAGCTTGAGTTCGTGCCATCTCTGGTCACTAATAACGGTACCAACTTTGTTGATGCGGAAAAAGAACTACTTGCCTGAGTCAAGAACTGGAAAAATGTTAAAAAATGGCTCCATTGGAACAGCATTTGACTGGGAGCCCCTCGTTTGAAGCGTAAAGAGCGTGATCTACAATATACTAGGCAGTAGGCGATTTACTATAGAGGTTTCAGGAACAACACTCTGCTAAGATGCTAGGCCAGTACTCACGTTAGTACCAATTTGCGTTCGTAACAATCGTTAACCTCATACCATCGCCTGCTTGGGCAACATCCATAATTTTTACATCGATTAAAACTGGGGAAATTGTCGACCGCAAGAAAAAGAATGTAAGAGTGCAGTTGTACGCTAACGCTATTTGCTCTCGTTGGCTTCGAGAACATGCTTTCATGCTGAGTAAGCGTATCAAATTACACACTCATAGGCTTACTTCACTCTATTGGCAGGCAATGTTGTATGAATGACTGAGCCGGATAATCCGCCTGGGTACTACACTCTCGCCCAATTCGTTCAGCTAAAAAACAGACAACATGGTCGTGGTAGAGAATGTTCTGACCCTACTCTTAAGAAAAAACCATTTTTTTTCAAGTTATTGTCGTTTTTTTTTCGGCGTAGTGTGATTAAACAAAACATCAAAAAATTTGCGGAGTAAATATATTCGAGAGCCATAGAAAAAATAGCCAAATTGAATAACGGTTTCATCTAGAGCATTAGTTGAAAAGGAAAAAAAAACTTTTTTTTCAAGTTTTGCAGTTTTTTCATTATTTGAAAAATTCTATTTCGAAAATACGTTAAAAAATTACCAGCAAACTAAAGTAACTCAAGTTCATTTAGGTTTTATGTTACAACTTATTTTTCTGTAAGCTTTTAAGCAATTAAGATAAGACTGCTCGCTCGCTGTTTTTTGTTCGAAATAGGACGAAAAATCAAAAAGGTCTGAACCGGTTTTTCTCGAAAGGGAGGAGAAGATTTTCGAAAATTTAATAAGGTTTTTGAAATACGACTGTAAAAGGTTCAGTATAATGCATCATTCAACCCAGTCCAATAATTATTTGTGGTGCCTGACATTGCTTGCAAAAAAAAACAAAAAAACTAAACACAACCGAATACAAAATTCCACTTGAGCTTCTTTGGCCACTCTTTCGCACTAGAAACGTTATTAGCATGTTAGCGAAACTTATAATACAATCACTATTTATGTTAACTAATTTTCGGAATGCATTTTTGCTGTCACCGATTCTAGGTAAAAATGAATTTGTAATTAAACAACTACTTCTGAATATTTACAGACCGTTTTATCTGACTTTAAATTGTCGACTTTTTTCAGACTCCAACACTAATTTCTGAAATTCAAGAAAACCAAATGAAAATTCGATCAATTTTATAATTTTTTTAAGCTAGCCGATCGCTAGTCGATCGCAGTGAATTCTAATTGTAAAAAACAGTAAATTGATGATTTTAATTGGAAAAAGAAAAATGGCCAACTCGGTACCGAAATTCAATAATAAGGATTTTCTTCACTTTGCGCTTTATTCAGAGAAAGTGACCCTTATCTCACTACTCGATCAATTTGAATGAATAGTTGAGAATGCACGTACATTCGCCCTAAATAACGAAATCGTCCCTTCGCTGGCACAATATCTGGAACTTCAGTACGATCTTTGTGATTCACAATAATCTCTCATTCTCCATAGATCTGAAAATCAAGTTTTTCCCTGACACAATCAATCAAAACCCATCCCTCACAAAAAAACCTTGATTTTTAAAACCTCCTGATTTCCGGATGCGTATAACCAGTTCAAACTAAATTTTTTTTATATTTCTTGATGTTTATCACTGTAAATATTGAGAACTAACCAATGTTGATCTTTTAATAAATTTGTTAAGCTGAAACTATTCATAGTTTCAGCCAGAGAAAATAAAACTCAACTTTGAAATCAGTTGCCTCTTTGTCCCCTCTAGTCTCGAAAGAATACGACTATATACTAGATCTATTGAGACTATGGAATATAAGACTAAGATGTTGCCCGAAACCATCCGGCCGAAAATAAGATCTAAGAAGTTAAGATGATAAGATCTACATTATCTAAGAAATTGCCCGAACCGACGGTGTACCTTATCCGAAATTACTCTATGAGAAGGCCACCCGGATCTAAGCTCAAAAATTACTCCATCTCTTCTCAAAAAAGTTACTGCCAATAAATTGAGTATCGGCTGTTCAATAGTTAATTTTTTCGTTTCAAAGTTTGAAAAAAGAATCAAATTCGTCGTACAAATAGCCTAAAAGCATCAGAAAAAGTGTAATTTTCAAGCCCCCACAAATTAAGTGATTTTTTACGTTAAACGCAATTTTAGTCCTACTTTTTGTTTCCTGTATTGAAAATCTAATGCTTTTTTCAGACACCCATGCTTATCACTACCCCTGCCTACCCCCCGCCCCCCTCCCAAGCCCTGATCCCAAAATCAAAATACCATTTTATTGCGCTACACAAAGATGTATGAATTTTAACAATTCTCTGCGTGTAACTACTCAGCCTGCAAAGAAAAATGAAAAAAAGCTATGCAACTACTGTTCGAATTTTTATGGATAACACTAAGATTGTTAACTCAATAATGTAATCAATTCTTTTAATGTACTGTTTGAATTGAAAATCTTAATACATTTTATTTTTTCCGTCTAGGAAGAATTTAAGTTATAATAGTTTAGTTTTTTCACTGTTCTTGTTTCAATGTGAGGTTAATATTATTGAAATGACAATTTCAAAACAGATGAAAAGTATATTTTAATTAGATTACCAGCATTGTTTCCAAAAACTATAAGAAATAAAAAAAGATCCAAGAATTTTTTTAGTTCAATTAAAATTAGGTTTATGAAAACCTTGCGAAAACGAATCATCATAAAAAATTTACGCGAAACTTTGTAACAGAGTATGTTTTTAGCACAATTTCTTAGAGTTTGGTTTAAAAAATTCTACTTACTAATGAAAATAAGCAAGTGTTTTCTGGTTTACTGCATGAAAATCTCTGAGTACCGAAATTTTCTCATTTCTGTTCAAGTTTTTGCAAGCTTCCCATTTTTCTCTCACAATTCATGTGTGTAATAGCTGATGCTAAGGATTCTGAATTGTTTTCGAGATATTTTGAGGACTACCCAGTGCATTCGAAAGAGTACGCAAATTAGCCCACCAATTTGTTATGGTTACATAGAAAATCTATATTGTCAACAAAATAATTTTTACCTTGAATGTTAAACTAGTTCTGTTGTTTTAAGAAAGATTTTTTTAAAATTCAGGGCACCATATTTTTAGGAGCCCAATTATACTAATTATACCACACTGAAGCTCATTTCTAAATTGTAAATTTTGTTCGCAGCTCGGCGATTGGCTGAAAGACGAAGGCATATTCGCCAATAACACCAAAGTTCAAAATGCAGTCAACTTGCAAAAAATAATCTCAGGCAAACTTGGCAGCGAAGCCATCCTTCAGTGCATTTACGACGAGGACACGAAGCTACATCTGATAAACCAAGTAGAGATCTGCCTGGACTTGAACCTGCAACCTATTGACTGTGACAAAGGAGACGTCATTGAAAACTGTCCGAGTGATGGGGACTTGGTGTACCCTGCGTCCGTCACAAAAGAATCCAAGAAAAATCGTAGTTAAGGAAGGTTGTTAATCAGATGTTATTAGAAATCTGGATATTGTTCACTCAATTTGACGACGACTGATGTAATGTGTAGTGTTTCAAGAACCTAAATTTGATAGAAAAGTATATACCATGTATATCAATTTATTTTTGCTTAATTGATCTCAAGCTTAATTGTCAATCATAGAAGTTCACATTACAAAGAGCATGGGTCGGAGCATGGGTTCAAGTGCATTGGAATTCAGAAAAATTCCACCTTTGTTGCAGTTTTTTGATACACATAAGCTATGCACAAGCGCATGGGTCGAAACTTTATCATACAATTTTCCATCAAAAGGGGTTGAATGAGCCCAATTCCTAATACGGTTCTTCTCCTAGTTATTGAGGAAAAATTGATCCTTATGGCGCCCAACTGGGAGCCTAATTTATCTTAAGTGGCCTCATTTGTCCTCTTCCATGGCAAATTGGGGACCAACAAGTGAAGATTCGGCTCACTTAACCCCATACTGGATAAACGGGGGCTAAAAAATGGACCGAACTTGTTAAAAGATGGGCTTTTTTTAGCTCCTTTGCTTACAATTGGGCTCATTTAGCCCCTTTTTGAAAAGATGGGCTCGTTCAGAACTTTTGTGGAAAAATTGATTTTAAAATTAAATTATATTTTTGAAAAAAAAAGTGAGAAGTTTTTTGTCCGCGGTTTTTATAGTTCTGCAGTTTGATTTTCTGAGCTCTACTAGAACCTTCAATTCTTGCAATGAAATTTTTGAGAAATTTATAAAAAACTGAACTCACAATTTAACTGGGCAAAATTAAATTGAACACAATGCCGATCATTTTTGGCCACACTTTGCTTTAAAAAGCTTTCAAAACAATAAAGAGATTTTTTGTTAGCTTAAGTGTTTTGCAGTCGGGTAATTGAACTAAAGAAAGCAACGATATGAGTTCTAAGAACGATTTTGCGCTCTTTAGAATTTTCTTTTTCTAGAAAAGAATAACTTATCCAGTTTGGAATGGTTATTGTTCCGACCACATTCAACCCCATGGCACAGAAGGGATGACAAAATTCTATAGTGTTGGTTGGTTTTATTCGCCAGATTTCAGGCACCTCAAGAAAAGTGATTTTTTTGCCCGATGCAGAAAATCGATAAACATTGCTTCTTATTCAAAAATCTCGCTTTCTTAATTGTTTCTCAGTTAACATAATTGAACATTAATTCTTTGGCTGATGCTTCCTTTTCTGCTGCATAAATTTATTTTTTCACAATTCTTTTCTAGATTACAATTTAGAAAACGTATTTTCGAGAACTTCTATCCAAAAAAATCTTCAACAGTTGTTTCATTCAAGTAAAACGTACTGCTCCAGTTTTGCCTGAAATATAAGCCTTGTATCAAAAACCCCTTTTAACATCTCCTTGTGCTTCTTAAAATCTACCTTTGTACTTTTTAAAAACGTTTGATATCTGTTGCCAGCTTTACATAACATTTTCTTCGCGGCAGACCTTGCCCTTTGTTCTATAGTTATTGCAGCGATGTAGCAACCCAATCCAGTAAAAATTGATATCAGTAGCACGTAGATTTGAAATTTGAAAATTATGCCCGATGGGAATACACTTATTGGATCAAATGTTTCTGTCAATCTTTCTTCAGAGTTATTTGGTTCTGTTGAGCAAATTTAACAAGATTATTGTTGATAAAGTGCTCAACAAAAGCTCAAATTACGATTAGATAATGTGATTTCTTCCGAAGAAAATCAATAACCTTTGCTGCTTATTCAAGTGTGATTTTTAATTTAATAACAGATTTTTCTAGATCAAATATCATTGAAAGAGATGTAGTACAATTTAACACCAGTTTTATAAAGTCCAAAACACAAAATTCCCTAAAAATTGCATGAAGTTTGTTGAATACTTGGTTGATCTACGTTACCTTAATAATTAATACACTGTTTCAATTTTTTTCGCTTGTCTACTTCCGCCCCCAGCCCAGCACAATCCTCCTCCAGTTTGAATTTCACAATTATTCAACTGAGAGCACGTAAACCAGCTTTTTAACCGGATGATGTATGACAGTTCTTGAACCAGCTTTCATGACTATATCCACTTCGACATCTATTATCAAAGCATTTCTTCCTGGAAAAACATTTTTAAAAATACCGTATTTCCATAAACCACTGATTCAGTTAGAATCTTTCACCAAAACAACAATGAATTTTTTAAACAATCTGTTCTTTTCCAACGTTTGTAGAGCGCTAATCTAGGTGGATAAATCTTCTGAAACTTTTTCCAAAAACCATTCCAAACGTTTTCAAACAAACTATGATTAGATGACTCGCGGTTAGGTGAACTAATGAAAGGGAAGAAGCTATTAGAACTTCTCCTTCACAAAAAAATTGTTCATACATAGGGAGAAACCATCATCAAGATGAGTGGGAATGTGTCCGATTGGTCTTTCGTTAAGCAGTTTAGCAGCCTTGAATACAACAGTGCAAAGCTCTATAACTGACCACAGTTGTTTGCCGATAGACATTGCCAGGCTGTTTTTAACTGAGGTAATGACCAGCGCACGCCTGTCGTCATGGAGCTCAAACTGCTTACAATGCTTACAAACACGCATATGATGCTTACAAACATGTGAAAGGCTCAAACTATCAAATCAGTTAGCTAAGGTTTGCGTAGAAGAAGAACAGGCTCATTATTACGCGGCCCAATCACAATTTTTTGACGTTATTCTCAACAGCACCGAGGCTCAGGAATTTTTGGTCTTCAATTTCGTTACGAAACTCCCTTTCTTGATTTAAAAAAAAAATCACGTTCTTTAGATCATCTCACTATCCGGTTCGCGTCGCATTAATTATAGTGAGAGCGTTTCTTTCAATATTAACAGAAAAGCTACTACTCTTTTCAAATTGGCTGTTCTTTTGATTCGGTTACAATGATAAAAACTGAAAGCCACAGCTCTAGTTTTTGACAAGAAATCTCTAGTTTCCGACAGCTCCGGCAATTCAAAACCACTAACCGATTTTCGTTAAACATGCCAGTTTTTGACTGGCAGTTCCAAACTTTTCAACCCTGTCTGCCAAACGTTGTCAGTTTTTAGCTGCGAAGGAAACGCACCATGTGTAACTAAATTGGCAATAGTATTCTCTCCAGCTATTCAATAGAGAAATTTAGGAACTTCTTTAGCTTGTATTTCACCGAAACGAAATTCGTTACAGATATTGAATCCATTCGAATAGTTTTTACCAATTCCTGGACTATTTCCGAGTCAACACGGTGTTTCACTTCAAGTGTTTTTAGATGTTTGTACAATAAAACAAATCCTTTCATTCACACAACACTCAAAGCTCTTAACAGCTTCAATCGAGTATTTTTAGTTTTCAATTGTAGCCCCGTTTTGCCATCATCAAGCTTAATCTGAATTTCGACTCACCCACTGGCCAAATCAAGGATGCCGCAGCTGCGACCGCTTTTTCTGAAACATCACTAAAATTAACCAAATTTATTGAAACCACTGCTTTGAAATGTTTCACGCAACTTCGTTTTTGAACGTTACTCATTTCAGAAACTTGTTCAGAAAATTCAAGCCATTTTTTGAGAAAATAATTTGGTAAAACTTTTTGACAGTCTAATTCCTTGCTATATAACCAAAATTCCCGCAAAAAATTTTTAACTTTAAACAAAAAAAGCAGTGATTCCGAGTGGATTAAAAATTGATTTTTTTACTTAACACCGGTCTTTTTGAAATGATTAGGGTTTGTCGTTTTTGAAATCATTTAACGGTGGAAAAAATCAAATTTTCCTGATTATTTGCCCCACTTCTAAACACAAGTCTTGTTTCAAGCAAAAAATGTGTCTGAGCGAGTATTTCATTGCAAACTATACACTTTTTGTTCACGGCATTTTTTATTATTTCAGATTCTACATCCTGGTTTTCCTAATGGAAACCTTGTCTTATTTTGAATGATTTTTTTCAGAGTTTTTCTCTCTTTTTTCCATTCCTTGAAGAGCTAAATTTTCTGAATCGACGCTTATTTTGAATTAATGCATGTATAATTCTGATTGAATTAACTGCTTGGCTTCTCTTTTGATTCTGAAGCTAAATCAGCTGCTTTTGCAGAGCTAGATGCACAATTGTTGGAGAAAAACACAGTTTTCATCATGTACTAGACTTTTTTCTCAAAACTTCAAAATCTCTCTAGAGAGACCGATGAATATGCTAATTTTCTCATTGTATTTAAACCTTATGACACCTTTCTTTGATGTTTCCATCATTATTAAAAAGTTTCTCGAAAATTTAAAAAAAAAACCAGAAAGTTAATCAAAAAGTCGAGGCACACTTTTCATTTACAACTTGACTGTTAATGTTTTCCGAGGAATAGAAAACAACGCAACATGGCGTGGAAGCTGATTTTTTGATAAATCAAGAAAATCAATTTGCAGAAAAGCTTCTTTGCTAGTATTGAATAGACTACATTTGACGCAAATTCACAAGCATTACTATGGGAAGGGTTTTATAATAAATCAATTTTGGTGATATTTTTGGCAGTTTGGTTGCAACCGTTTTCTTGAAGCCTGCGGCAGTGTGGGCAACTGACAAACAAATAGACTACGCATGATTCTTAATCGCTAAAAAAGACCTTTCTTGAACAGTTGTATTGAGAAAAAATTGGTAATCAGCCGGTGTGTGTGAAGCCATCATATGTAGCAAACATGCATTGCTAGGTGTCGCAGCAACTTTTTGTCATGACTTTTGCCAAAAAAATCTGCGCCTTTTGGTTGAAATCATCAGTTTTTGAGACATTTGGAGGGTGCATTCGATAATTATTTTTCAATCAAACAAAAAACTGCGGTAATTTGACTGCTTTTTTTGCACTATCTTCATCATAAATTCATTCAATTCGTTTTTAAACTCATTTTTTTTCCAATCAAACTAGTGGTTAGGATGATTCTGATTTTTGAACCTCCCTTGAAGCATTTAATTTTAAAATGTACTTTTTTGATCATATCAAAAAATTGAGAAGGCGTTTTTCTTTGATGTCTATGAAGGGTAGAAAAACCTTTTTGTCACTCAACAGTAATACTACAACGTTTCCTTCATCAACATAAGTTTCATCAAGTCGTTTTCATTTTTCATCAAGATTATCACCCCTGTGCTTACATTTTTTTGAACGATTTCAGTTAAAGAACTACGCAGTGCATAATAAATAGTAGAATCGTCATTAAAAGCAGTAAAACTGGAGTACATTTTTAAAAAAAATTTAACCAACCATGGCAATTTCTACTAAACTGAGTTTTCTTTATTTTCCCTAAGTGTACAACAGGTTCATTTGTTGCTTCAAAGTGATTCAAGTTTTATAGAGGTTAAACTGTTTGAGCATTTGTGGTAAAATTCACAAAATCTTCTTATTGTTTCTAAAATAAAAGCGTTTGGTTGATACCAGTCACAAGGTTGTTTTTCAATGTATGCACAGAAATAGCATAATAAAAATCGTGCACAGCTGGAAAATGTCTATCGAAAATTTGGTTTTACAGCTTTCAAAATCTTTTTATTTACATTTTCGAAGTGTTGAAAACTACCACAAGTTTTCTTTACCCGATTAATCTCGACATCTTATTTGTTTTTCATTTTATGTAATTTTATTTTAATTGTTAGCTGAGGCTTCTTTTTCTGCGGCATAATTTTACACTTTTACACTAAAATCCAATGCACACTTTCAGATTGCAATTTATGCAAAGACTGTCTATCTAAAAGAAAACATCAACACCTATTTCATTGGAAGTGATATGTACTGCTCTTATTTCGCCTGAATTGTTAGCCTAGTATGAAAAACTGGTAGAAACATCCCTTTGCACCCCTCAAAGTTTTCATTTTTTCGTTAGTAAACGTCTCATACCTGTTGCAAGCTTTATAAAAGTTTATCTCCGCGAGAGATCTTGCCAATTGTTCTAAGGCAACATCTGTGGTGTAGCAACCCAACCCAGTGGAATTTGATATCAATAGCACAAAAAATTGTATTTTGTGAATTAGGCCCGATGCGAAAAACTCATGAATTCAATGTATATGTCAAAGTTTTTATTGCTGAATCACTTGGTTCTACTTAAGAAAAATTGACTTTATTATGATCCATAAATGGCTCGCCAGAAGTTCAAAATACTTTGTCCTACGTGATTTTTACTGCAGAAAATCAATAGTTTTTGCTGCTTATTCACGTGTGAATTTAATCTTCAAAACACAAAAAAAAAACATTCAATCAAAAATCTATTAAAGAGATGTAGTAAAATTTACAGCAGTGCTACAAAGCCCAGAACACAAAATTTACAACAAAAAGCATCAAAATTGTTGAACACTCTGTTTACCTACATCACATTGCCCAACTGAAACATTGTTTCAATTTGTGTACGTTCACCTAATATTACGACTAATGGCCAACTCAGAAAAATTGAAAAAAAAAGATGTCTCGTTTTCTCGTTGACGTGTTCTGACTTTCCCGGTTATCAGGTTAGAGTATCGACTAGTACAAAAATCAAAAAACTTGACTAGGATAAGAGTTTTTAACCTGAAAATCGTGTCGTCTAGCTTAAAAATCAAAACTCATAAGTCAAGTTGGATCTCATTTTCTGTTTCCCCTACTAATGAAACGCCACCCCTTTAAGAAAAAATTTCAAGGAGTTAAGCATATGTAAACTTTTTTACTATTTACAAACCCCTCCACTCCCCATCCCTATTCCCCAAAGGGGGAATAGTTAGAGAGATCCATCAAATTTTCTACGCATTACACAACCTGTGGAGCACTCAGAACTCGGTTCAAACCAATACTGGTCGGGATGCTACTGATCACAATTTTTCTTAAATTTAGGAATATTTATTTGCTTCATTGCGTGGCCAAACCGCAATTTGTGAACTGTTAGCGACTTCTACAACAGACAAAAATCAGATTGGTCGCAAAATCTGCAAAATTGCTACTTTTTTTGATCTTTGCTGTTTTGGGTTCCACGGAGAAGTATCTAGAACATTTTTTCTCGAAAACTCTCTAAAAAAGGCAACAGAGTTTGTGGCAACCGCAACATCTTTTGCGGAATCCGAAACAGTTTGTGGAACCCATGAACACAAAATAATGAATTTGCTTAGTAAACTCAAGCTGTCGTGGAATCCGCAACTATAATTGGAAACCCGAACCTGTAACCAAAACCTGCAAATTGTTATCGGATTCCCCAGTTTGCAAGCGGAATCCTCAAGTTGTCAAATTGTGACCAGAATCCGCCTAATTTTGCGGAAACCAATTAGATTTGTGAATGCGCTCACAATTGAGAAATCTGGAACAACTACCTATATTCGCTCGTTGCTAAATTTGCAACAAAACTAATGACAAATACAAATTCAATAAAAGCTTACTGTACACGGATACCAACAAAAATTTGTGAATGGAATCCAATTACTTTTTCAGAAATGTTTACCAACTTGTCTCTGGAATCCAGGAAAATGCAGACACAAAACTGTGTGCCTATCCAGCGAAAAGTTTTGTCTCGTTTGTTGTTGGTTGCCTATTTTATCCATTTTTTTAAACTAAAAGATTTCAGTTCTCAAAAAGGCAAATTTAAATTTGAAAGGTTGGGTTTTGTATGTCTGATAATTATAGCAATGAAATTTCTGCTAGTCGATACTTTTTCAGGTTTTCAAACTTTTGTGCTAGTCGAGCGGTCTCCAGTTAAACTTGATGAGAAGCTTGACGGCTATTTTACGACTGTAGTTTTCGACCTTATAGGTGCCCGATCATTGAAAAAATAACAAACAGTTTAGAGAAATGAACCAAAAAAACAATGTAATTGCGATGTAAGCTTTTTCGTCAAGTTTAAATTTTTTTTCTAAAATCCTTTCAGCAGAAAAATTCGAAATTTAGTGGCTAGTAACCGGCCCTCCCTGTTAGTTAACCGTTTTGTTGTGCTTGTGTTCAACGAGGTTAGAAAAAAAAGTTTTTTTTCCTCATTTTCAGCTCAAATTTTGATAAAATAAAAAAAGTTATGGGAAAAAAGAAATTTCAGATGTTGTTATTCGATGAGCAAAATATTGTATTTGAATCTATATTTTATTTGTTTCTATATTTGATAAAAAAGGAGAATGCTTGTGCCAGCAAGAAAAGTTTATTGATAAAATTAACTCTTTCTGATTGAAATTGTTTTAATTAGGAAACGAGCAGACTTATTGACCTGCTGACTATCGATCGATAGATAGATGGGCTTTTTTGTCAGCCGTGACTTTTGCTCAGGACAATTTCAACAATTCGAATATAGCACCATCAAAATTTTAATGCAAGGAGATCAGAAGTAACAAAAAATTCACGCACTCTCGGATCTACATAAAGCTCAATCAGTTAGCTAAATTATGCTCAGAAATAGTTCAAATTGAACGGTAGCAAAGATGTTACGGGTCTTTAAACACTTTTCTTATAATTCAGGAAATATCTTTTGGCACTAAATCCAATCCTTTTTGTACAGATCGTGGAAGTACCCAGGGGCGGATCTAGGACTTTCTCGAGGGGGGTCGACTTTGTTTGTTTTCAGTCGACCAAAATGATTTTGGAGCTCTACCAAAGCACTAAGAAAGACCCTGTTTTGGCCAAAAACAGGCCAAAAATAGCGTTTTTGAAGCATTTTTGAAAAATTTCGACCAAAAATTGAGTTAAATTGGCGCGCGTTCTTCCCTAAAATATGTATTTATTGGCGCCGAAGGCGCCTTTAGAAAATCTTTAGGGTCAGTCAGCTAAAAAGGGATATCTCAAAATAGTACAAGGGGGACCCTTTGAGTCGGCAGGGGGTCGAATCCTTGAGGAAAAATGTGTACATTCCCCTCTCCCCGCTCCCTCTCCCCCCAAATCAGCCCCTGAAAGTTTCCCAACCGAACCAAAGAGAATAACCTACTCTATCTTTTTTGCAAAAAAAAGTTCAAAATTAACAGGCCAGAATTGAATAAAAGGAGAGAGAAAAAGTGTTGGTCGAACTTTGACCATAAGCGCTCCATGGCAACCAGTGGCCCAAGGTACTGAGCGGTGGAAAGACAACAGACTCCCATAGAGACTCCAGCAGCCGTTAACGAAACAAGAAATCCCTACTCTCCCAACGAACCGAAAAATCAAACAAATGGCCGAGGAGCCGACATGTTGTCAAAATTTTACGTCAAAGCTTTTTTTTATGTTTCATTGAATTGAATTGACGCGTAAGCCGTGTGACTAATTTATTCAAAGTATAGACAATCTGCGAGGTTGATGAACATGACAGTTTTCGCCTCTCGTTGATGGTTAGGTTGATCTTCCGTTTTAGGTTTTCTATATTTTCGATAGTTGGAGTGGTTCAATTACCTCTGCAACATGACCATCAAAGCTTTGTTGTTAATTGATTGTGACACCACTATATGGCAAAAATAAAACAAAAATATTGATTTCTTAACAAAATAACAAGAAGATTAGAATTTTTCTTGGGGTCCAAAAAGTATATGATTCATTGAAAAGTAGGAAATTCCTCATCCGCGAAAGTTAGTTTAAATGACTTTGGATGCCCAATAATGGCTGCAGTTTCCGATTATAATGGATTTTTTAGCACAATATATGAATTAGAAACTGGGATAAAACTGATCCATTAAAGTCGCTTACAATAATATTCACTCATTGCATAAACTTTCGTGCACACTTCTGTGTCTTCACTTTCCAACGTCTCAATTTTTGCTTGTAATTGAGTGTTGGCCGAAAATTGGGATTCTATAAAATGTAGATTAAATAAAATCAGGTAAAGCCGCCGGTTCATTTACAATTTTACAATTGTGTGTTAATTCTTATATAAGCAATTTTCTATTTTAATCGGCAGATATGTCTCGTCCGGAAACGCCGACGGAATGGAAGTAATCAAGTTGCACCTCGTGCTAGTAAGTTCTGTGTTTTCGCTGGTTTTATATGTATCAATTTTTTCTATATCGTCGTCGCGGCTTTCTTTTGCTTGGATGTCTTGGTAATAATTTCCGTATTGTTTGGAAAATTGCATACTCGTTTCTGATAAGTCCAAAAGAATTCCTTCCCCCATACCACCGCTAGTATTTCTCACTCGCTCGTTCATTATTTTTTTTCGGCGTCATTCAGTTATCTTGAAGCGAAGGAGATGGGCCTCCAGTCATCAGAGCCTAAATGTTTGAGTACCACTCCGAGTGCATTATGACTTGTGTCGCATACTATCCGGATATCAAGATATACGTCAAAATACTTTAGTTCGACTATGGTAGCGATTTTAGAGCTTCGTTTGATACGCCAGTGTCCATGTATTCGTCACTTTTCTTTGTTAACAGAGGTCGTAAAGTTGCAGACGAATCGGTTAGCGCTGGCCGATATTTGCGCAGACTGTGAATAGAACCCAAAAAAAATTAAGCTGTGAAAGTGTAAGAGGGGCTGCGACTTTCGGATTGATCGTGTTACTGCGGTCGGGATTATCATGTGGTCTAACCATTCGCTTTCGTGTTTAGCAAAATTACCCTTGTTTAGTTTTAATTACTTTAATTAAGTTTTTTTCTAGCTTTTTCAGTATGTTTTTTACCGTGACGATGTGTTTTACATCGCTGTTTTGGTAACTTGTTAAATGTTATCGACGAAATCGTGTGCCTGTGAAAACTCCGAGAGTATTGCGTAAATCATCCTTTAAAATTCTGCAGAAATCGTCGCCTGTGAAAACTCGCCTTAAAATTCTGCAGAAATCGTGTGCCTGTGAAACCTCCGAGAGTATTGCGTACATAATCCATTAAAATTCTGCAAAAATTGTCGTTGCGCCGTAGAAACCCGTTTATAATCCATACGTAACGGTTAATTTTTCTCTGAACAGTGAAAAACTGCTTTGTACGCTCGTTTCCGGGCTGAGTGGTAGTTAGCCATACGCGTACGTTACGTCCAATGTAGAAAATAGAAGTTTCCTGTTTTTCTTTTGCTTTTTTTTTTGTCCTACAATATCCATTAAATCTTCGATATCTGGCAATTGATGTTTGTTTTCATAAATTTGTTTGCTTAGTTCCCTCGATTTCACTGATAGTTTTTTTCCCCAGTTTTCTTTTCTGTTATTTTTATTGGTGATGCGAAGTACTTATCCAAGCCACCCATGAGTTTTTTCAGTTGTTCAGCAGAGTCCTCATAATTTTTTTTGTAGCTTCGGAACCCTATTCTTTTTTTTGTTTATTGTTTGGCATTAGTTTTTCATAAAAGTTCTGTCCGCATCCAAAAACTCTTAGTTCGCCCGCGCGTGTTGCTTTTTAGACCAGTTGCAATCCGAAGTTCGACCTTAATTTTCTCCCAAAGATGGCTGATAATTTTCGTCCTATCTTTATTATTTCGTCCTAATTTTATGCCTATGTTGCGCAACGCCCTTTTTAGTTCGCCAATTGTGAAGATCAAAACTTGCGAGCCACTATTAATCTGCGCGCTTGTTTGCTTCCCGTTGCTTTTGATTTTCACTTTCGTTTCAGCTATTTGTTGCTACGTTTTTTGCTTGGATTGTATCGGCATTACTACATAATCTCCTGAGCTGACGGAATTCTATGAGTTCTGTTTCTCCTTCGGCTTTTCAAACCATCCGATCGACCTCCTATAATGGGACTGAATACCCTGCATCTCCCCTGACTCATCCTCTTCCTTTTATCACTCCAACGACCGGTCACCATCGGTATCCGCATATCACCCAGCACGGTTGCTCATATTATTCCATTTTCGACAAAAAAGGCACGTTGCTCCTAGGGCTGGACATTTTGCCCGTGTCTAAATCTCGCCAAATTGCACTTGCATCTTTTCCTGCTACCCATATGCGCCTTCCTCCTCGAAACTCGGGTCGTCCTCTATTTAGCTCTCATGCTCGTTCCTTACTTGTTCGATAGCTTCCTCCTGTCGCTCCTTTCGGTTCTGTTTTAACCTGGAGTGCTCCTCCGGTAGCTCCGGTTGACGAAGCTCCCGAGCTGTTGTTAGGTAGTTCTTAGCGCATTTATCCTTCCGATAATGATATCGGATACACCTCCTCCTTTTGGTTGATCTGCAGATTGATGATATTAACGATGAAGACATCCCTTAAAATCCTGGTCTCCGGTGTTTAGAAATTACACCGCACCGCTAAGCCATTTAGAACCGAAGGGGAAAAAGTCCAACTACCCGATATGTTGCTTTCTTGCTAGCAGCGAAAATTTTTCATAGTTCTCATTCCGCTCTTTCTTAAACTCAGTTTCCAGAGTTTCCATTGCATCTAGTTATCGTGAGTAACGAGTCGTTAACAGATCCAGGTGTGGTTTGCACCTGTGGAAATCATCCTGTCACTTTTCTTCCAGGAATAAGTTGAGCTTTGATATCAGCGTCTGCTCCGCCTCTAATCGGTTCTTTCCGCCTACATTCGCCGGCAGGACAGTAATTTTGCAGTAGTAAGCTTATTCTCGTACCAGAAGTTTCTCGAATTAATCACGTGTTTGGCTACCATTCCTTTTTGAATTAGGTTAAACCACAGTTTCAGCAGCATGGGTGGCTCAGCAGCAAATTTTAGATGGAGTTTTTGGAGCAGTTAAAAGGACGTTATTCCAAGTGAGTTCTTCCCCCCACTTTGGCCTGTCGGCTGCGCCATGTTAAGAAAAAGTAAGTCCAACTGTAATTTTCAGAGTATTGAAAGAACAACTGTATAATCTGAAGTATAGACAATGAAATAGAGTTCAAAAAATAGACAGACAACTCCAAAGATTCAATACCAGTTATCACCAGAAAATTGACAGTTTTTGAACAGAACTAAAAAGGGCTTGAACTAATTTAATCACTATCAGAGTTAGTTTAGATGAGTTTTTATGCCCATTAATGACCGCAGTATCCGATTATAGGGGATTTTTTAAGCACAACTTTTGAATTAGAAGTTGAGATAAAAAACAATCAATTGTGAAAAAACATAATCAATAATAATTGTATCCAAAATTAGATGGATCAATAAAATATTATGATCGAATAAAATGTAATATTTTTTTCAAATTTTGCTTGGGCTTCAAAAAGAGAGACAAAAATCGATTATGAAGTGATTGAAATCCTGTTCATCTCCATTTTATTATGATTGTTACAAAAAATAACTTTTATTCACTGTTAACGCTTGAAACCACGGTTCCGATTTTCCTTCTCGAGCGTAAGTCAACATTGAATTCTTAAAATTTCCGATTGTTCGGTGCTCGTTCACAGGCGATTGGATGATTTTGTTTCGTTCCTCATTGTTGAATCTTCTCACCTCCTTGGACATAAAATTTGTTCCATGATCTACGTTAGTTCGAGTATGTATCAAATAGGTTAATATGTATGTTTTTAGGAACTTAAGTAGCTTATCCGAACGATTTGATCTGCGTACCATCAATGGCTACCTTGAAAATTGACTAGCTGCTACTCTGACGTACTTTTTGGACTTGTTTAACTAATTTATTGGTACTCAAAATTTTTTGTCGGAACTAATTTTTGTCATTATTGAAACTAATTTATTGGTACTCAAAATTTTTTGTCGATCGAGGCAAGACTTCTGTAAATTTACGTGTACCACACGTCTTTGGCCTCTGCATACAAGTTCGAAGCCCACTGATGGTAAAATTTAGTCGTTTATTCACCGCGTCGTGTAGTGTACTTTTAATTTCTAAATTTTTTTTCATCCATAGGCATCTCTTAGGTAGAAATTGTGAGTATATTGAGCATAATATTTAAATTTTAGTGTGCACTTCGAATCTAATTATTTTATCTTCACTTAAACTTCAACTCCAACCTTTTTTTCTCCGTTTCATCTGATGCCATCATTTGTGCTCCGATCATTCGATTGCATCGTAAAGAAGTGGCTTGACTCTCCAACTGTTTTTATATGACACAATTTCGGGCACTACAACAACAGTTCTATTGAAACAGAGGTGTAACCAGAATATTTTCATTTTTCTTGACTAAATTTTAAAATTTGTTCTCAAAAACAGATCCCGTTTTCAAGAAAAACTGCACTGAGAACAACATTTAGAAATAGAATTTTTTATTCAGGGTGTACTGTTTTTGCTTTTTTGCATAGAGTTTATATAATTTTAATACCCTTTTCCGATTGACGAAGGGTTAAATTGTACTGTTTTTTTTCGCGCAGTGCCAGATATTCAGAGTAAATCAGTTACTAAAGATTTGATGCAAACGGGTGATCATTCATACAAAAGCTATTTCAGTCTTTTTTCGAGCCACATTCACAATTTCCAAAAACTCCATTGTTTTGGAAAAAACTTTATAATTTTTGTTTCTCTAGCGTTGAACAATGACCAATTTTGCACCAAAAAATTGATAAGAGCGAAGAACATTTATGATAAAAGAAATAATGTAATATTTTAATTAAGCAATATATCAATATGTTAGACACGCGCAAGCTACCGCGTGTTTTTGAAATTGACTCATTTGCAAAAGGCCTAAACAAGTCGCCTATTTCTGACGTTAAATTTCTTTGAGTCAGATTGATTTTTGTGCACGCATGTTTTTGCGATTCGATGAATTTTCATTGCATTTTTAGCTGAACAAGCTACTATAGTGTTGAATTAAAACAACCGGATAAAGTGAGCTGAAACAGAATTTTTAAACTCATTATTTTTCTCACATTTGGTTTTATTTTGCCCAAAAACGATAAAAAAAATTGCTTGGAGTTTTAACACTTCAAGAGGAAAAACTTGCTTGGAGTTTTAATAGCTTTTTTATGGTTCATATTTTTAATTGAAACAAATTACACCATTAAAACGGGTCAAATCATTTGGTTCAAAATTAAACAGGTAAACAGGGTCAATTGTAGTTATTACTGCACTAATTGACCCTGTTCACCTTCTTCATTTTGAACCAGATGAATTGACCGTATAATTTTGATACCAAAATTTGCAAAAAAAAATGCACGATGAAAAAGCTGGTAAAAAGCAAGCAATTTTTGAAAGTTGCCTTTTTAGGAATGGTAAAAGATAAAGGTTCACACTTTAGCAACTTTATATTCCTTCCAACTCAGAAGCGTGTCAAAATAATCAGAGTCAAAAGTTTTTGTCCTTTTAAAGCGTTACTAGAACATCTGTGCTCGGGCTGGTTTTTTTTAACCAAACTTCGGCTTTTAACAAACAATTTTTGGCAGAAATTTTTTTTACCTGTGATCAGTTTTTTTAAAAGCTATGAGGGTTTAAAAATTGCCAATATGGCCAAGTTGGAACAATTAACGAACGATATATTTTGCGCTATTAACGAATAAGCCGAGATTTAATCCGTCTTAGAAATCGTTCCAAATTGGTTGAAGGAAGCTTATTTGCCATCAATGATTTGTTAATAGGAGCGAAATCAAGACGAGATTTAATCCCTCTATCAAAATACCGAATTGGTTGAAACAGGCTTTTTGCCATAACTTCAACGTTAATAGGAGTAAAATCTATCACTTTGTACTTCATATGGCGTGTGAGAGATGATTTTAAAAAACTCTAAGTTTTTGTAATTTTTGAAAAATTCGTCAATTTTTTCTTAAAGCGAACACTGCTTCATAGACTTCAAAAGACAGTCAAAAGATTCAAAACTTGGCCCTGATACGAGCCGTCTTGTTAATTATATAGCAAATAATTGAAAATTTTATGGAATAAAAAATTTAGATCATAATATTAAGGGGAGAAATGTCAAAATTTTAACGGATTTTCTCCCGCTACGAGCAGTCAAAACGTTACATTTCTCCCCGAACTTCTGGTGGTTTGAAAAATGTAAGCAACACTAATTTGGGATAAACGCACCCGCAATGAAAAAAGTCGATAAAAATCGATTATATACAGAAAAATCTACAGATTGAGGTATGTTTAAAATCGATTTATCTACAACCATTTTTCGAACGATAATCAATTCCGAGAGAATCCATTTTTTTCCACCAAAACGATAGAGTTTTTGTGCCAATTAATCAATTTTTCTATTATGTAAAACCTGTATGTAATCTGTAGATAATCTGCATATAGTCAGTATATAATCTTTTTACAATAAAACCTGTAGATAATCCATAGATAATCTGCATATAATCTGTATGAAATCTGTATCAAATTGATTCTTTTGCCTAAAAAAGGTAGGGGTCGTAACAACTTCAATTTTGACCAATCAAAATTTAAATTAAAAATTTTTGTTTACAAATTCAACAGAAAATTGCAACCAGGAAGAAAAGTCAGGAGAAAATTTTCCTCAGTTTAATAAAGAGCTGAACTCACTTGAGGAAACTTGGTTACCGCAAACTACAAGTTTCAAGCGATCCCTCTAACATTTTGCAATCTAAGGGTTTCCGCGGTAAAAAAAGTAATTTTGTGCAAAAA